>NC_136491.1:143015493-143037993 GCF_053919585.1 Euprymna scolopes
ATAATTATTATTATCATTATCATTATTATTATTATTATTATTTTTATTATTATTATAATTATTATTTTTTTTATTATAATTATTATTATTATTTTTTATTATTATTATTATTAATTATATTTATATCGTTCTTATTATTGTTATTTATATTATTATTATCATTATTATTATTGTTGTTATTCTTATAAATATTTTTATTAATAATAATATTTTTATTATCTTTATTATTTTTTGTTATTATTTTTAAAATTATTGTTATTATCATTACTATTATTCTTAATAATATTACTGTTATTAATTATCATTAGTATTATTATTACTAGTATTCTTATTCTTATTTGTATTATTCGTATTAATAATAATATTATTACTGTTCATGTACAAGTTTTTTATTATGGAATTTCCTGGTTATTTTCTCCTTGTGCATTTTTTCATTAAATTAATTCACTCCCTTGTGCAGTGTTTTTACTTCTATAGTAAGAAGCTTTGTCTTTGTTATATTTTATATAAATCATTAACGATAGATGGTGCTAAATGACGCCTCTAGAGCAAAACGTCTACCTTTAAGTAAAGATGATTGAATTAGGTTGTTGTTACATTCTTCTTGTAATCAAAAATATAATTACACCAATACAAAAAACGTGCATACACATGGCATTAGGCTAATCATCAAGCGAAAATATGTGCTAGTTCGTTGAGTTCACAAACTATTATAAAAAATGTGTAACACATAGTGAAAATAACAGCGATGTAAAGTAAGATGTTGCCAAAATAAATGTCTGAATATTTTGACAAGTTTGGCATTGTTGATATCTATGCGTCGAATGGTTATAATATTAATGCAGCAATTCCTGGTGACTGGTTTCCTTACACCCCTAAGATATTTAACAGTGTTTTTAGCTATACTCGGGGAAACGATAAAATTGGGCTTCTAAAGTAGAACACACTACAGCTTTATTTTAAAACTTTTATTGAAAAATTAATTCAGGTAACTTTCTTATGTATTAGAGCTGACACCTATTTAATGTAGAAGTATGCACTGTTTATCACCGTCACAGTCCGGGTCTGGAACTAGGAGCATGCCTTTTCTACAAGCGCCTGCGGTAAATCGACGAATATCGGCGGATTGCGGCGATCAGACTAGCTTTGGTGGTGTGGGAGTTTTCTTTTTTTTTTGGGGGGGGGGTTATGTTGTCGATGTATGACCAAACAAAGTAGTGCAACGGGTTTAGATCGGGGGGACGGGGCAGTGAGAGAAGGGTACAAAGGCATAACACTCTTTCTGAACCAATCCTGGGTCCCTTTAGGTGTGGACCGGATCCAAGTCTTGCTGCAATTCACAGGGTCTGCGAGCGGCTACCTTAATATACCAGGGGAAACCACACTTCTCAAAACATCCAGCTACTTTGGTGTTGATTTTCAAGTCGAAGATGTGAAGTGGCTTGATGGGGCACTTACTTGAATACACACCGAAGACCATAAATGTGACTCTAAACTTTGTTTTTGTCAGACGATTCGTGGCAATCCGACGATGCATTTTGAGGTACTGTTTTAATTAACCTTGTATCGGTAGAGAGCATGAGCAGCGTATTTCCGATCTCGCTCGTTTAAACTGTGTTACTATCCATCTCGGGGTTTGTACACAACTGGTCAACAAGTCGATTGTCTACAACAAACAAGGAAAATCAGTTTTGTCAGACGGAAATGGAATCAAGTCGTATTTTCTATCAACAATTTACTGTTGCATTCTGTACGCACCTTCAAGCGTTTTTAATAAATGCGTATCCTTTAAAACATTTTTCTTAAATATTCAGTGATCTTATTCGATAAAAGCTTAGTCTTTTACAGCTTCACTATTTACTTTCTAAAAATATGAAAACATCGAAGAGACATTTTAATTAAAGTTTACATGACTCAGCTTAACTATTATTCACTTCACTAAGGCGTGACATACGCGTAGTATTCAAAATAAAGATTGACTATACAGGAATGATTAGATTCGCTATGTATGCATTTCATTTTAATAATATTATCAACAACATCGATCTTGCTACGAAGTATTCGAACGAAAAAAGAGTGTTCGGATAAAAGTAACAATTAGTCATTAAGTGACCCGATATCATCGAACCTGACGATTCAACCGTTAAGCACGATGAAGCAATTTGGAAAGTGAAACAGAACTCTACACCAATCTTGAAGAACAATTTTTCTAGGGACGTTAAAAAAAAAGACAAAAGTTAATAAAGACGTAAATGTTATGAATACATGAGTCCAGCACGTAAATTTTATGAATACATGAGTCCAGCACGTAAATTTTATGAATATATGAGTCCAGCACGTAAATTTTATAAATATATGAGTTCAGCACGTAAATTTTATGAATATATGAGTCCAGCACGTAAATTTTATGAATATATGAGTCCAGCACGTAAATTTTATGAATACATGAGTCCAGCACGTAAATTTTATGAATACATGAGTCCAGCACGTAAATTTTATGAATACATGAGTCCAGCACGTAAATTCTATGAATATATGAGTCCAGCACGTAAATTTTATGAATACATGAGTCCAGCACGTGAATTTTATAAATATATGAGTCCAGCACGTAAATTTTATAAATATATGAGTCCAGGACGTAAATTTTATGAATATATGAGTCCAGCACGTAAATGTTATGAATATATGATTCCAGCACGTAAATTTTATAAATATATGAGTCTAGCACGTAAATGTTATGAATATATGAGTCCAGCACGTAAATTTTATGAATATATGAGTCCAGCACGTAAATTTTATGAATATATGAGTCCAGCACGTAAATGTTATGAATACATGAGTCCAGCACGTAAATTTTATAAATATATGAGTCCAGCACGTAAATTTCATAAATATATGAGTCCAGGACGTAAATTTTATGAATATATGAGTCCAGCACGTAAATGTTATGAATATATGAGTCCAGCACGTAAATATTATAAATATATGAGTCCAGTACGTAAATGTTATCAATACATGGGTCCAGCACGTAAAATTTATGAATATATGAGTCCAGCACGTAAATTTTATGAATATATGAGTCCAGCACGGAAATGTTATAAATATATGAGTCCAGCACGTAAATTTTATGAATATATGAGTCCAGCTCGTAAATTTTATAAATATGTGAGTCCAGCACGTAAATATTATGAATATATGAGTCCAGCACGTAAATTTTATGAATACATGAGTCCAGCACGTAAATTTTATGAATACATGAGTCCAGCACGTAAATTTTATAAATATATGAGCCCAGCACGTAAATTTTATGAATACATGAGTCCAGCACGTAAATTTTATGAATACATGAGTCCAGCACGTAAATTCTATGAATATATGAGTCCAGCACGTAAATTTTATGAATACATGAGTTCAGCACGTAAATTTTATGAATATATGAGTCCAGCACGTAAATTTTATGAATATATGAGTCCAGCACGTAAATTTTATGAATACATGAGTCCAGCACGTAAATTTTATGAATACATGAGTCCAGCACGTAAATTTTATGAATACATGAGTCCAGCACGTAAATTCTATGAATATATGAGTCCAGCACGTAAATTTTATGAATACATGAGTCCAGCACGTGAATTTTATAAATATATGAGTCCAGCACGTAAATTTTATAAATATATGAGTCCAGGACGTAAATTTTATGAATATATGAGTCCAGCACGTAAATGTTATGAATATATGATTCCAGCACGTAAATTTTATAAATATATGAGTCTAGCACGTAAATGTTATGAATATATGAGTCCAGCACGTAAATTTTATGAATATATGAGTCCAGCACGTAAATTTTATGAATATATGAGTCCAGCACGTAAATGTTATGAATACATGAGTCCAGCACGTAAATTTTATAAATATATGAGTCCAGCACGTAAATTTCATAAATATATGAGTCCAGGACGTAAATTTTATGAATATATGAGTCCAGCACGTAAATGTTATGAATATATGAGTCCAGCACGTAAATATTATAAATATATGAGTCCAGTACGTAAATGTTATCAATACATGGGTCCAGCACGTAAAATTTATGAATATATGAGTCCAGCACGTAAATTTTATGAATATATGAGTCCAGCACGGAAATGTTATAAATATATGAGTCCAGCACGTAAATTTTATGAATATATGAGTCCAGCTCGTAAATTTTATAAATATGTGAGTCCAGCACGTAAATATTATGAATATATGAGTCCAGCACGTAAATTTTATGAATACATGAGTCCAGCACGTAAATTTTATGAATACATGAGTCCAGCACGTAAATTTTATAAATATATGAGCCCAGCACGTAAATTTTATGAATACATGAGTCCAGCACGTAAATTTTATGAATACATGAGTCCAGCACGTAAATTCTATGAATATATGAGTCCAGCACGTAAATTTTATGAATACATGAGTCCAGCACGTAAATTTTATAAATATATGAGTCCAGCACGTAAATTTTATAAATATATGAGTCCAGGACGTAAATTTTATGAATATATGAGTCCAGCACGTAAATGTTATGAATATATGATTCCAGCACGTAAATTTTATAAATATATGAGTCTAGCACGTAAATTTTATGAATATATGAGTCCAGAACGTAAATTTTATGAATATATGAGTCCAGCACGTAAATGTTATGAATATATGAGTCCAGCACGTAAATTTCATAAATATATGAGTCCAGCACGTAAATTTTATAAATATATGAGTCCAGCTCGTAAATTTTATAAATATGTGAGTCCAGCACGTAAATATTATGAATATATGAGTCCAGCACGTAAATTTTATGAATATATGAATCCAGGACGTAAATTTTATAAATACACGAGTCCAGGACGTAAATTGTATGAATACATGAGTCCAGCACGTAAATGTTATGAATATATGAGTCCAGCACGTAAATGTTATGAATATATGAGTCCAGCACGTAAATTTTATGAATACATGAGTCCAGCACGTAAATTTTTTAAATATATCAGTCCAGGACGTAAATTTTATGAATATATGAGTCCAACACGTAAATGTTATGAATATATGAGTCGAGCACGTAAATTCTATGAATACATGAGTCCAGCACGTAAATTTTATGAATATATGACTTCAGCACGTAAATTTTATGAATATATGTTTCCAGCAGGTAAATTTTATGAATATATGAGTCCAGCACGTAAATTCTATGAATACAGGTGTCTAGGACATAAATTGTATGAGTACATGAGTCCAGGACGTAAATTTTATGAATGAACAATAAGTGAATTTTAGTTTTCTTGACCAAAAAGTAACTTCTCTATATTCGTTGTTTTCTATTTTGTCTTATGTCCAACATTAAACTTTGAGTGATACAGGGGTGCTTTCATTTTCGTTAGACATCAAGATTTACCTTATAACGATCGTTTATAAGGCTACATGGAAAATAGTAAATTCTTTTTTGCATTGTCAAAACAACATTCAAGTTTTCTCCATACATTAAAATTGAAATTGCACTTTAAAATATGTTAATTCTGTAGCGTATCCTGTGGATCCTATTTGATACTACAAATATCTTTTGTTCTAATTTTCTTACCATTTACTGACGTTAAAACTTGCACAAAAATTAATCATCTGGACGTATAGTTTGATAATTCAGTTTAATAAAATTCCTTTACACTGTGCATTCAGACTATCAGCATAGGTGACATCGTCCTCACTTTTAACAATATGTACGTATTTATTAAATAACCTGTTCCTTCTATCAAAATTCTCCGATAAAAGTTCCATCACTTCCAAAATGGATATTAATTATTAAATTAAATTCGCGTATTTAGTATTTTCTTCTGTTCACAACTTTTGTAACAATAGCATACTGTCCTTCGAGCTGACATTAAAGTGTAGTATCTGTTCTGATACTGCACTTCACTGTTTTGGTATCGATTAGTGGAGGAGAAATCCGTCATGACTGATACATTATTTGTTTTTATTTTTTTTTACTATCCACGGTGCATTTTTTTGGGGGAGCTGGATTTCACTCACATTAAAAACCGATCTCATGTTTAACTCTGCCCTTGTGAGGAGGCAAGTAAACAAAATAAGACAATATTGTACATTCCCCCTGTACGATTATTCCTTACTTCTTTTCGCAAATATGGTTTCAAACCTAAGAATATAGGTTGCAAACATTCAACTAATACCCGGGTCGTATTAAAATTCCGATAGTGAAAAAAAAAACATCGAACCTGGTGATTTAGAGGTTCTAGACAATGCCTCCTTCAAAAATGATTTATTTCCTTTTTCTAACATATTCAAACTTCTCTTATTTTGGTGTTGAAATTGTCGTCGTTTTTGAAAAGTGACTGAAAGCTCTTTAATCAATTCGGAAATCCGTTGCATTATTTTCCTTTTAAAGTACCAAGAAGAGGGGAAAATGGTATGTACATGAGGAAGAAACACGTTTTAACTTTATGTTAGAATTGAATAAGTAAATAAAAGTTTATATATTTTTTTCGTTAAATAAAACAACTGGAGAGAAAACAATCACTCAATTTATATAAGTAACAAGAAATCTTTCTTAATTTCCTCTTTGTTAAACATTTCAACTTCAACAATGGTCTAACAAGGAAAACGTATCACGAATTATTAACTAGAAAATCCTGAACAAAGAACAGAACTTGTCAATCACTGAACTTCGCTTTTTTTTCTTTTACTAATATGAAACAAAATTATTAACAAATGTAGCGATAAGGATAAACTCCTAAATAAGAAAGTAGAAACATCAATTAATCCTAGGCATTACAAATCACAGCTCTTTAACTACTTACATACACCTTTCCATTAGATTCTTATCAAACACACCTCTAAGACTGGATATACTATGATGCCACAAAAATGCACCTTTTGACTTAAATCTACAGAAAAATTAAATATTAGCTAATTTCATTACTACACCGTCTTTTTCAGCACCGCTCAGGAAAAATCATTCATTATGAATATAGCGATTACTTCTAAGCAGTTTCACTACATACTCAAAATATTTATCTCCTCCAATAAATTACCCACTGAGATTCTGGGCGCTTGGCATATACATGCCTGTTACATTTCATAAAAAAGGTTCCTTTCAAACTTTACAATGATGTTTACTTTTAATAGAAATATTCAACAAAATTAAGATTAATGCAATGTGTTGTGTTGTCCTTGCCTCAACTTTTATATTATAGAAATGCTATCACATTTCGTACTATGGTATGGAGTGAATTGGGACCCAAATTACAGATCTGTGCTCTTTGACATTTTATCATTGTTAAGTAGCTATTTTTGGCAATACATATAAATACACCAAAAATTCCATTCGGAAGAGTGTTATTCTTTGTTAAAAACAAGAAAATAAACACTTGTTATGCATTTCTTTCATTTTCTCAGAAAAAAATGGAATTTTCAGCAAATCATTTTTCCTGTGCTTGCTAAAATCTTTTCACTAGTTCTCCAAAATGGAAAGAGCCAGATTAAACTTGTGGTATTTTTGTGAAGAGCAACTAAAAACATCATAATCCAATAAAAACATTTGTGGTATCATGGTGTGAAATTGACCAATAAAGCACTTTCTACCGCATTATAGCTTAGCAGGATGATTTGGGACAGCACTTAGTCACACGATACTCATTGAGGTTCTATGTAAGGTTTCAGTTTTTTATTATTCTGTTCTTGTTGTTCTAGTTGTTGTTACTGGTGTAGCGCCAAAATATTCTGTTTTTGGTATGTAAACTGCCCATTTTTAACAAAAAATTCGTAAATGTACATGATTTATAAAGCATTTAGCACAAAAATTCTGGGGGCGGTGCCTCTGCCCCCTCTGGATTCAGGTCAGGTAAAAGTTATAATGCCCTAAACAGCAGTTGTGTGTGTTATTGTTGAATACGAACAAGAGTGTTTTTTATCAATGCAAGTCAATGTTGTATCAGGAGGTGAAGCAAAGGTATATTTCCTGCAAAAGCCTCTAAAAACTAGAGAGCCATCGGAAATGGAACCTTAAACCCATGCGGTGTTTCACGAGAAGGAATTTAAATGTGAGAAGGCACCGTCTTTGCGGAAGTGGCTTTATGGAGAGGACTAACGGGGTGAATTAGGGCAATACAGATTAAAAAAACAACAATTCAAAACTGACATTAAACAGCAAACTCTTGCAATTGACATTTTAAAGTAACTGGCCATAAGTGATGTTCTACATATATAATATAGACACAAGCTAAACAGCTTTTCCTAACAATTCTACTTTGTAACACAACTATCCCAATTCACACCATTCTACGGTATGACTTGACCCAAACAAATAAAACGGAATTATAATCAGCCTAAACTTAAAGTTTAGTTTTAACTTCTTGTTCCAATGAAAACCAATATTTTTCTCTACTATTTTAAAGTACTTTAACCATAGTATTTCAATCGCAAACTAAACTCTGACTGTTTACAACCTCTCACAACCATCAATTACGTTATGAATCTAAGAAGTAAAAAATATGCACCGTTATATCACATAAACTTAAAGACAAATGCTTGACTTATTTTATCATTTCCTGTTTCCATTTCATCTTCTATTTTTTAAATCCATTAGTCTTTATATTTATATTTGAATTGTCTTTAAACGCTTTCTCCTCACTACTGTTGCTATTATTAATTAATATAATTGTTATTTAAGATTATCACTATGAATTATCATAAATTACGCAGTCAGCAACCTGTTAATCAACATTATCTTTTATCTTTAATTATAATTATCACAATTAGAGTATATGATTATATCTAAGGATGAAGATAAATTAATTATATATATTTTGAGTTTCTTTTATTATAATAATTACTATACAACTTTCAAATCTTAACATAGTAAATAAATAAAAATAACTACGATGTGGAAGAAGTGGGCGGGGATAAGTAGAAAGAAGAAAGACCGACATTAGAATCACCACCAATAAATTAATTTGTTCCTTTTTCCTCCGTCCCTTATTTCCATTCTTCCTTCCTTTCCTTTTTGTTTTTTTTTTGCTCCCTTGCGTCTGCTCTTATTTTCTCTCCTCTTTAAAAAAAATTACTACTGTATGTAGTAATGATAGTGGTGGGTCTGTGATATACAAGAGGGCAGCATAAGTCGTACGTTTTAGGCCACTTAAAAATTCTTGTTAAATTAAACGCATTTTTATAACTGAATACCCTCGATTTATTCTGTAAACTATTTTAGCATAGATATGTCAAAATCACGTTCCCTGTTGATTGAACCAATAGACAATAGTACTTGAAACATGTAGTGTGACCATCACACACGCCTCGAATCGGCACCCCTATTGGCTCATATTTATATAAACCTAAATCTTATTTTTCGCAACATTTGACGGAATCTCTTTATATTAACCATCTGTAGCGTGGAACATCTGATATTTTCATTAAACTATGCTTTCATAGAAGCTGTATCTCCTTAATAGCTCTTTATTGTCTAGTAAAGACCAAATCATGTTCATAACTTTGTAGCAATATATTAGTTCTTACGTAAAAACAAATAAAGAGTATACTTTGTTCTACTTCGGTATGTAGCACTCTTGTATTAACACACCCATACACACACACACACACACACACACACACACACATATATATATATATATACATATATATAATATTATATTATGTCGATAGGTCCTCGTAAATTCCGCAGTGCCAGCTGAAGCATATGAAAATTTTCAAATGCCAGATTATGAAATGAACTATTTATAAATCATGTAAACCAGATAGATAGAGAACATGATTAGAGGTAGCCAAATGGATAGACCGAGAGAGAAACACAAAGAGAGAATTGGAAAATGAATTAGAGAAAAATATTGAAAGAGAGTGAACGCTTAAGCACTGTAATGTTTCAAACTGAAATATTGATAAAACGAAATATAAATGTTGTAATTTTTGATAAATAATTTCTGTCAGTTCAGTAATTTAATAAATTATCATTTCACTTGATCTGATTTGCCGGAAGGCAAGCGAATTCGCCGCTTAACAAGATTGAGATAAGCGCCATATTCTGCTCGTCTATTTAAATCAATAAGCAACACTTTCCAGCCTCCGCGATTATTATAAACAAATTAAAGGTTATATATGAGTCATGGCGTCTTTTTTTAAGAAAGATAGATATAAAAAAGTAAATGATAAAAATAGATTCAGTACGGTTATAGATAAAAAGAAATAGACGGAACAACCGTAGAAGGAAAAATAATAAAACAGCAAATTAAGTAAAGTCGATAAAGAAATATCAGGAAAGTAAAGAATAAGGACAGAAACTAACAAATACAAAGAAGAATTATAAAATTGGTTTTAAGAAAAAATGTAATCGAAAATTATCACAGAAATAAGTTCACTCATTTACTTTAAACAATTATAGAATAATATTATGCTTATATACATTAGAAAATCATTTAAATATTTATATATGCGCGTGTGTTTGTGAGCACCTCCGCTTATTGAATGATTGATTGTTCCAAAGCTCACACGTATCAAATTAAAATTCTATTTAGAATAGAACGTTCACTGATTCAATAAATGTATAACAATGAATATAACGCACACAATGTGTGTGTGTATATATATATATATATATATATATATATATATATATATTTATATTTACTTAACTTCATGCTTAGATAGATAAATAGATAGACAGACAGACATACAGATAGATAGATAGATTAAAATATAGATTATGTGATATAAGTCATCTGTATATATATTAAAAAAACATAATAAAAAAGTAAGATTCATCTAGAGATTGCCCGAGTGAAGACGTGAATTTTTTTTATTAACCCTTGGGCAGGAATAGAAATACATTTTATTACTAAGTTCGAACGTTCAACTTTTAGTGAAATAGTTCAATGTTTATAAACATTGAAGCATCACTCGTCCTCTCTAATCTTTATTTTAGAAAACGGCCGCTGCCGGGAATTCAATATTTAACACACACACACACACACACACCCATACACACACACACACACACACACACATATATATATATATATATTGATTTATTAATTTTAGTTATATCACAAACATAAAATTAAACCAAATAATTATGGAAAGTGCGCAATAGTGTTTAAGGCTATTATATAAATAAATTCATATGAACCTTGTGAAACATCTGGTACACCACTTCTGAGAATTGTTGACATTTAACGCCATATAAATACATGCTTGTAACGTAATACATACACACGTATACACGCATCTGTTTATTGTTTAAATTACATCTAGCACTATTTAAATTACCTGTAGTTATAAAAGATGCTTGAAGCGCTTCATTTTGAAATCTATGCTATGCTGGCACTTTTAACAAGGCTTGCAGATAGTGCCTGCACATCTTATTTGGTTATTATCCTAATAGAATTGTTTATGTTCTCCTTAAGTTAATCTAAATTGTGAGTATTATTTGCTTAATTTTTCTTGTTTTAAAGTCCCCCCCCCCAAATAAAAATCTCATGATGGCAAGTCCGGGGAACGTGGTGGGCATAACACTCTTGCTTATTTTTCTGTAAACATGTCAGGAACTCATGTCATTTGATCTGTGAGATGTGTGGCATGTAGCGCCATCTTGTTTAAAAAGGTTGCATTTTGTTTTGTGGTGTCAGTTGGTCGGTAAGAGATAGATAAGATAGATTGGGCTCTTTTCAAGTGGGCCATTACATCTCAAAAATGATTAAAGAAAGATTATAGACAGCGGGCTGCTTTTAAGTGGATCACTCTGTATATATATATATATATATATATATATATATATATATATATATATATATATATACCAATTTATAGGCATTCAAGTAATATATATATATATATCCCAATTTATATATGTATAGTATAGTATATATATATATATATATATATATATATATATATATATATAGACCAATTTATACGTAATCAAGTAAGAAAACTCATGAGTTTTACCTGTTTATTAATAGGAGTAGTAAATACAAAAAAGTGCAAAATACATTTTCATTGATACAGGCAAATTGACATGGTTGTCACACTGAACATGCATTAAATCGGATATATGGTCGGTCAAAACCACAAGTGTACGTCAAGCGACTTGATTAATTTTATCTATCACAGTAAGACCTGGTTCTTGACTAAAGAGATAAGTGAACTCTATTTGTTTAAACATAACACATGTTTTAATTTAGGGGTAAAAATAGAGAAGTGTTCTGCAAAATATAAACTTCAGATATTGAAAGTGAAGGAAAAAGTGCAACAGAACGTTGAGGAAAAGAAGAGAAGGGATGAAAGAAACAAAAAAAATCAGGTATAATCAAGAGTGTCAATGTAAGAGGAAGAAAAGTGTTAATAAACAGAGAGAAAAAGGATGAACGGTGATGAACTGTCTATGGAAAAGAGTGTAGTCATAATTAGAGATTTGTCCTTAATAGGATAAGAGAAAGAGATATACAAATTGACAGGGAAGATCATGGGAAATAAGACCATATATGAATATCGTGCAAGAAGAGTTTTATCTACTGCAATACATGCACCTACAAAAACATTTATATATATATATATATATATATATATATATATATATACATATATAGCTTCACACATATACATATATGCACATATATATATATGCATATATATATTATATCTTTTCATTCTTCATTAAAGAGTACATTAAAAATTCGTATGAAAAAACTATGTAAGGTAATATATTTTACTTAAGATAATAGTACACTACAACGATTTTTTTTAAAACGTTTATTGAATACAAAAAATAATAATGAAAAAGTAATACTAGAAAATAATAAATAATAAATAAAATAAAATAATAACAATTGTCGTAATAAAAAAAAAGTTAACTATAATGAAAAATAAGTATCATAATAAAATATCTACATAATTACTGTGGCTATCATATTAGTGATAATAATCATTAATAAAAAAAGAAATGAATGTTTCTTTACAAGAAGGTCACCACATATAAAGGCCCGGAAACCACTCAGGTATAACGGTTATTCCATGTACAGTACGTTGTACGTCCGTGTTGAAATGTCATAAAGTGTCTACTTAAGGGGACGGTTCATCAGGAAGTTGTTCCCGTTGGATTTGAAGACATCCAAGTTGTAGTCAGGTGGGAAACAGGCTAACGGATCAGAGTTCCACTGGTGTGCTGTTCTAAGAAAGAAGCTGTGTTCATGGAATCTACGTTTTGATTTAGGCACAGATAGAGAGTGGGGGAAATTTTTGACAGTGGCTTCAGCTAGACGAGTGTTTTTCGTAAAAGATTGGCGAAGGGGTGCCAGAGATTGGAGCTCAGACGAGCACTTGCCATGGAAATTTCGGTAAAATAAAGACAGGCTCGCAACGTCTCTTCTGTGGGAGAGATGTTGCAGGGAAGAGAAAAGGACACCCCCACTAAGCCACGAAGTCTATTTTGTACTCTGTCAAGGCAGGATATGTTATTTTAGCAGCCCCTGCCCAGATATGGCAGCAGTATTCCATCTTTGGACGTAATTGGCTTTTATATAGATAGAGAATTGCATCAGTAGTGAGATATCTTCTGGAGCGGTAGAAGAAACCCACCATCTTTCCAGCGACCATGGTAACAGACTTGATGTACCTGTTCCATTTCAGATCACGAGTAAAGGTCAAGCCCAAGCTTGTGAAAACATTGAGTTTCTCCTAGGCGAGAGCCATCCATTACAATTGATGCCAGATGTGGATCAGAGCGTTGATGGTGTAAAGATAAGAGCTTGGTTTTAGATGCATTAAAGGTAACCAGCCACGTCTTCCCCCACTGAACTACACGATCGAGATCAGAGGAGAGAGAATCAGAGAGAACTTTGTCATTTACAGCATTTGATGTGTTGCCGTAGATGGTCGTGTCATCAGCATAGATGTCAACGAATGATTTAAGTATGTGTTCAGGGAGATCATTGATGTAGATCAGGAAGAGAGTTGGGCTCAGGATGGACCCCTGAAGGACTCCAGCATTAATACTGCAGGCTTCTGATTTTTGTCCATCGACCACTACTCTTATCAAGCCTATTAGAGAGAAATTATTTAATAATTGAGAAAATATTTCCAGTTATACCGTAGGTGGAAATCTTGTGAAGTAGACCTTTATGCCATACTTTGTCGAAGGCCTTTCATATGCCAAGAGTTATTGCCCTAGAAAGATAGCCTTTGTCAAGAGATTCGCTAATCCTATTAGGTATAACCGTTAGCTCATCTGCAGTAGATCTTGCAGAACGGAAACCATATTTTATTTTTCTTCAAAAGTGTTTTTCCATTTTGTTTGTGTATTTTTACTTTTTTTATTTTTGCTTTATCTTACGGGTTTGAGTCTTCGAGCTTCACCTTAATTCAAATACAATATTTTACTTTTATCAATTTGTGAAGTCGGCTTAATTTGGAATTAATTTACATTTTAGTTTAGATAATAGTTCGAGGTTTTGTATGGGAGGTTCCTTTTCGCGGATGGCTTTTTTTCTCGTTTTATATGTAACAGAGCAATATTCGTTTGTAGCATACATGCAAATAAAAAGATATGCAATGTGAGTTGCCGGATTTAAAGGCAAGGCTGTAATAAGAAAAGAGTTACCGTTAATTAGCACTAAATAGATTTCAGAAAATTAGAGAGACAAGCATTTTTTATTCTGTAAATTGATAATTAATAGAAAAAGTGCATGAAAATGATTCATATTTAGAAAGTAATAAAAAAGTATATCAGTTCTAGATAGAAACTCAGCAAGAATGTAAATATAATTAATTAAAAAAGAAAAACTAAATAAATAAGTATAGATGCAAACCTATTAAAAAGGTAACAGTAAAAACTATGCGCACCCGTTCTTAAAGGAGTTAAATATAAATTATGAATTATAAATAATGAAAATACATTTGTATTTCATAGGAGTAAAATTTAAAGTAAAAATATTAGAAATTAAAGTTAAGACTTTTATTGTAACAAGCAAATATAAAAGTAAAGATTAAGTTTAATAAAGCAGAGGAAGGATTGTTTATAACTTAAAATAAAAATAGAAGGTGTATATACTGGATATAGTCTTTAATTAGGGTTGGGTGGAAGTATGTGTATTAGGGGTTTATTTGAAATCATTATATATAATTATAAATAGAAGTAGAAAATGTTACAGTAAGGTCATCAATAGCTTAAAAAGAACAGACTAGGTATGCCTCAAAGTCTACCCTACTTATTGTATGTAAAAACGTAAAAGAAACATGCACACAATAAGTCATAATAACATGAGGTAAAATTAGTTTTGGAAAATGTTTATGAAGGGGTATTTAAATAGCTAAAAATATGAGATCTTTAGCATCCAAAGGTAATGAATATTTCGTTTATTTTATTTAGGTGCTTCTCTATATCCTTGAATTTGTTAATTAACTGTTTCTCGCTCAAACACAGGTAACAAGTTGAGCTGAGATATTTTCAGGTGTTAGTTGTTACAAAGATGTCCTATTTCACAACAAGTATCAGGAATAGCTCTTTTTTTTCATTTTTGGTGTGTGAGCTGTTATGTTCAGGTTTTATATTTATGATTATTAAATAAAGATTTATGACCGAAAATTCTTTCTTTAAAAGTGTTACTCGCGATGTAAATATTATACATATTAGCATGTGTATTTTCTTAGCTATACGTGTTGCTTTGTACACTGCAGATGTGATCAAACAATTGCATTTTAGATGGTATCAATGCTTGTTTAAACAAGTACATGATCTGGTATGCTTGAGTGCCGACATATATTGTTCTTTGTTGACTTTTTTCTGTTGTGTTTTTAAATAATATTTCTAGATCATCACTACAACTATAACTTAGTTTTAGAGAATGTTTAAGAATTGTATGGACGGATTACCTTGTGGGGAATCCAGTTTGATAAAGTTAAGAATTTTTTTCTTATGTCAATGCGATAAGTAAACAAAAAGACTTTCATTTTTTTTATTATAGTTGTTTGCATTAAATCAGATGTCAACATACTCTATTTGAGTGGTTTTATAAGCGCTTACTTTTAGGGCTTTATTATAAAAGTTTTTTTTTGCGGGGAGTCGAAGATTGTTTTGCTTGAGAAGCTATCACTAATTCTTTTGCTAATAGTTTTCGGGATATGAGTGGATATATGATAGATTATTATTATGTCTATATGGTTCGCAGGACATTTATTTAGCTAAAAAGTTAAGTCTAGAAAATGCACTTCTTTAATATTAGAGTTAATATCAACTTTAAACGTTAATCCTCTTGAATTAATAAAACATTTTTTTTACATTTTCAGATTTTGGGCCGTTGTAATTTTAAATGAGTATAAGGCCTTCATCCATGTAAAGGCTGATGGTGTAAATATTAATACATAGTAATATTATGCAAGATCTAAAGACACGCTAGCTCAGTCATTTAAGAGGAGTCCAAAGAACTAGAGACACATAAAAAGCCCGCATGGCTTTTGGAGTCCTTTTTCATTTCTACTACTTGAAGCCATGTTTGTGTATCTTTTAATAATATCGATTTCACATTTTAAGATGTTAGAGAGAATTGAAGCGAACTACATTACCTCCCTGAAAAGATATCAAATCGAATAAATAAACAATTTCGTTTGCTTTCAATACTGGTAACCCAACTTAGCAGTGTTTACTCAAAAGTTTACTTTTTGGAGGATTTAATTTTATAGTTAATAATTTATTTTATCATTTTGCTTATTTGTTCTTATTTCAAATCTAGTAAAGTTTATGTGACCAGTTGTAGCTCTATTAACAAAACATGCTTTATTTCTCCCGTGTAAGCCAACTTTATCAAGTCGACTGACGAGGACTTGTGATCATGACTGCTCAATCGATTAAAGGATGATATAAGTTTCATTAGTTTTTAATTTGCTTAAATATTACTTATTTTCATGTGTCTGTTATTTTTTTTACACAATGTATCTAATTTATAAGATCTGAATTTGGTTTTCTATAATTTTCAGTGATATTCTGTTCAAATCGGTTGTGATATTCCTGTTAGATGAGTTTATGAAAATGTAGTGTCTTGTATGCTTTAGCAAGAATGTATTTAGAAATATTGATTTCTCTGAAAGCAAGATACAAGTTTCTCTTTAAATAACTTTCAGTTTTGTGGAAGGTAACCTCCTTAACACTATCCATTAGATCCTTTTCGAATGAATCGATTTGTTCAACACTATGTGCAGTCTCCTTGTTCCCAAATCTGAAGTAATCATTATTGCAATTCGTTTTTTTTTCACTTTTATTAAAAAAAGAAATTATATTCCATTGTTATATCATAAAGGGGATCGTGTATGATCGTCTAATCAGAGTTCACTTTGTGTGATCATCTAGTTGTTCTGTCCATTTGTTCATATGCCGTTGTGTGTGTGCGTGGTATATGTAGTTTTCAACATACCTTCGCGCGTTGTCGATGTTTGTTCATCTGAGTTCATCTCGTGTCTTGGACAAAGATTTGTTTTACTCTAAGACAAGGAATTAGTTTTATAGTTTTTATTCACTTTTCCAGATGGCTAGCAGAAGGACGGAAAGTGAATCTTTGGCCTGCGTGGTTTCCCTTTGTGTCATTTCTACACACGTCAGCACTCCCAGCACTTATATTTTTTTATTCGAATCTTATGGAAATACAAATGTATTGTTTTATTTTTTATAAATCATAATTTATATTTCACTATTTTCTCAACGAATGCATATAGTTTGTACTGATACTTATTTGATAGTTTTTCACCACTATTTTGCTTTCATGTTTATATCTATATTTATATTTTCTTGTTATTCAAATTATACTTGCATTCTAGTTTATTTTCTGATTTGGATTTTATATACTTTTAATTACTTATTATATATTTGTCATCTTTTTTTTATAAATAAGTACTATGACTATAGTACTTGATTATTTTATAATTATTCATCATTTCTATTTCTTCATCTTGATTATCAATTTACATTTATTTATATTATTTTAATAACGATGGCTGACATTAACATGATAGTCTCAGTAAATATTTCGTACATAGTTTATTTCCATTTTTATTGTTCATTATAACGTTATCTTTTTTTTCTTCTTTTTCTTCTTCTTATTATAAGCTCATTATATTATTACGCTTATCGCTCCGTCCGTTATCATGCTATGTATCCCTAAAAAAGGAAAATGGCATATTCCAAAAAGTGGAATATTCCAAATATCCTTGTCACCCTTGAAAAGGAAATTGAAATATTAAAAAAATGGTGTCGCTGTTAAGGCAAAGCTAATAAAAATGATTTGTCTTTGTTGGCTTTTTGGCGTAGATCAAAGTGTAGTATCTGTTCTGCAGGTGCTACATTTCAATTTATTCTCTCTCAGTAGAGGATAAATCCTTTACTACTAAGACAAATTTTCTCCGCGTTAAAGAACGACCCTGGGGAGAGATTGTGAATAGGTACTTTGTTTAATGTAACAAAGTTTTAATATTAAAAAAGTAACTGGAAAAATTATTTCGGATTTAATTACAAAATGCCCTAGAAATGTCACTTCTGATTAATTATAAAATGTCCTGGAAAATGTCCGTTATGAGTATTTTTTTTGTTTACTTGCCTCCCCACAAGAGTGGAATTGGACATGAGGTTGGTTATAAATTTAGGGGAAAACCAGCTCCCCAAAAGGAGCACTTTGGTCAATAACAAAAATAAAAATTGTATCAGTAATGAAGGATTTCTCCTCCATTAAGCAAGACCAAAAAAGGGGGAGATTTAAGTCACTGGAATGCTGAAACTGATGCTACACTCAGAAATTCATGTTGAAGCAATGGTTGCCTAATCTCTAACCGGGTAAATATTTTTATGTATTACTTTTGAAAAGCTGTTGAAACAGTTTATGATTTAAACATTACTTTATTTGAAGTATATTTTAAGCAGTGGGTTACGGGACATGAAGTCAGTCCTGGAAATTACTCAAACCTTTTACGATTTAAACATTACTTTATTTCATTTATATTTTTAACTGTGAGGGGAGGGGATATTAAATCAGTCCCGAAAATGGGTGAAACCGTTTGCGCATTACACATTCCTTTATTTAATGTATATTTTTAACATTGGGGTGGGAAATATGAAATCGGTTCCGGAAATGGCTGCAACCATTTACGTTTTGGACATTACTTTATTTAATGTATATTTTTAACAGTAGGATGGGAGATAAGAAGTCGGCCCCGGAAATGGCTGAAAAAGTTTACGATTATACCTTACTTTATTTCATGTATATCTTCAACAGTGAGTTGGGGATTATAAGTCAGTTCCAGAAATGGCTGAAACAGTATACTATTTAGACATTACATTATTTCATGTACATTTTTAGCAATGCGTTTGGGATATAAAGTCGGTCCCGGAAATGGATGCAACAGTTTACTATTTAGACATTACATTATTTCATGTATATTTTTAGCAGTGGGATTGGGATATAAAGTCAGTCCCGGAAATTGCTGAAACAGTTTACGATTAAAACATTACTTTATTTAATGTAAATTTTAAACAGTGGGGTGGCGGATATAAAGTCAGTCCCACCAGGATTTAATCAGATGTGCAAATACTATCAGAAAGCGTCGCCCAGTATTGAATGAGATAGGTGGGTATTTTGCTACTATATAGTAGCAAAATACCCAGCGTCGCCCGGGATCGAATGAGATAGGTGAACGATATATATTAGCAGAATATGCGGCGTCACCCGGGATTTAATAAGATAGGTGAAACATACATACTATGAGAATACTCAGAATTGATTGATTTGTTTGTAATGAAATAATCAGCCCAGGCAATATATCAAAGTTATTATTTAAGTAAGGGGAAGCGACATAGTGGATTAAAGTTAATAATTATTGTCGAAATTAGTAACATATCCAAGAATTATGAAAAATGATGAAATGTAAGTTAATTGATTGGTGTTTTTGCAATGATATAATAAGCCCAGAAATATATCAAATATATTATATAAGTAGGACGGAGAGGCATAATGTGGGTTTTTAATTATAAAAATTATTGTTGAAATTAGTAACATATTCATGATTATGAACGACGATTAAATGTGAGTTAATCGATTGTGTGTTTATAATAAAAATGAAAAATGCAATATGTATTTAATGCATTAGTGTGTTTGCAATGAAATAATCAGACCAAACAAAATATCAAAGTTATTATTTTAGTAAGTGGGGCGATGGTGTGGGTTAAAAATTATGAAAAATGATTGTCCGCATTATTAATATATCCAAGAATTATGAAAAATGACAAAATGTGAGTTAATTGATTGGTGTGTTTGAAATGAAATAATCATCTCAGATAATATATTAAAGTTATTATTTTAGTAGTGGGGGATTGATAATGTGGGTAAAAATATTAAAAATAATTGTCGAAATGAGTAATATATCCAAGAATTAAGAAAAATGATGAAGTGTGAGTTAATTGATAATTGTACTTTTTATGAAATAATCAACCCAAACAATATATCAAATTAATTTTTAGTAAGAGAGGGCGACCAGGATTGTTTAAGTTATAAAAAAACAGCGTCCAAATTAGTAACATATCCAAGAATTACGAAAAATTACGAAATGTGATGTAATTGATTCGTGTGTTTATGATAAAATAATCAGCCTAGTAAATATATCAAAGTTATTATATAAGTAAAGGGGAAGGAGATAAGGAGGGTTAAATTATGAACAATTATTGTCGAAATTAGTAACATATCCAAGAATTACGAAAAATGATGAAATATTAGATAATTTATTGGTATGTTTGTAAGGAAATAATCAGCCTTGACATATATCAAAGTTATTATTTTAGAAAGGTGTACGATATGGTGAGTTTAAATGATGAAAAGTTATTGTCAAAATTATCCAATAATTATTAAAAATGATGAGATGTGAGTCAATTGATAGTTGTGTTTTTTAAATAAAATAATCAGCCAATACAATAAATCAAATTCAATATTTTAGTAAAGGAAGGGGCGATAATCTGGGTTGAAATTATGAAAAATTATTATCGAACATAGTAACATATTCCATAATTATGAAAAATGATAAAATGTGAGTTAATTGAGCGGTGTGTTTGTAATGAAATAATCTGCCGAGGAAATATATCAAAGTTATTATTTTAGTAAGGGAGCGATACAGTTTTAATAAAAAAAGTAGAATAATATGATTGTGCTTTCATTCGTGTTGGACAGAACGCTCACAGCATGCCCAGCAACAATATATTAGATATGACAAATGCTGCTGTAGAATTTCCAAAGGTCCTGCTAGTTATAATTATTATCATTATTTTTATCATTATCTGTTATTTATTTTGTCATTTGTTATCACTAGGGATAAGACAACAGCATACCTTTTTCATTGTTTTGTGCTTGGGAGCGTGTATCAGTTGATATTTTATATTATTTTATATAGAGTTATGTGCTTCTCGGTTGATAAAATTTTACCGTTTCGGATATATACCCAAGAGTCAAAACAATGATGAGAATATTCTCTTGTCATAGCGCTAGTTATCACTAATGTAATTCTTAATGTTATAGCAGTTAACCGTATTAATATCACAAGAAAAATACAATAGCTAACAAATTGTGCACACTATTTTTATATTTTGTAATGTAAAAAATGAAAACACACTCACACAAAAACACGCACACACACACGTATATATATGTATATATATATATATATATATATATATATATATATATATATATATATATATATATATACGCGCGTATGTATATGTGTATACATATTTGGATATATATATATGTGTGTATGTATATGTTTATATATATTTATGTATGTGTATGTCTTGCATTAGACTTTGAAGTTAATGTACCATATACTCAGATAGTCTGTTTCTCCGGACCCCTTCCCCGTGTCATATTAACATATCTCTTCAGCTTATCTTGTAAAGGACAAATTTATTGTTTTCACACCTCCTTTTTCGCCTTATATAGATGGCATAGTTACGTTCACCCTATCTTTCTCTCTCTCTCTTTCTCTCTGTCTATTGATTTCCCTCTACCTTTGACAATCATAATTACACCTGATTTTGTCTTTCTTTTCATCCTTTCTCTATTTCTTTTTGCCTTCAATATCGATGTCCAAAGTTTATAACATATCCTCTCTGCCTCTTCACTTTAATTTTAACACGTTTTATTTTTTTTAAACAACTAAAGTCTCCTGAACTCTATATTTTAAAACCGGAATTCTTCTGCGGAAAAGAATTTTTATTAAGTTGTCTGACGAGGAGCTGACCGATCATAAATATATATATATATATATATATATGAAATAAAATGGAGGTGGAAGGACCTGGATACTCAACGTTTCGCCCGATTTATGCGGGCTTCTTCAAGAGGGATGGTCAATGACCATCCCTCTTGAAGAAGCCCGCATAAATCGGGCGAAACGTTGAGTATCCAGGTCCTTCCACCTCCA
>NC_136491.1:143040493-143280493 GCF_053919585.1 Euprymna scolopes
AACGTTTCGTCTTTATTTCATGTATTTTTCTAATCCAGAGGAAAACTCGAAATAAAACCGAAACGTTGATGAACACATAACTCGGATTTTTTTCTTTATTTCTCTCTCTCTTTCTCTCATATATATATATATATATATATATATATATATATATATATATATATATATATATGTACATATATATATATATATATATAGAGAGAGAGAGAGAGAGGGGGAGAGAGAGAGATAAATAATGTTCGACTGATATTTATTCCTGTATCGTTTACAACAGTACATTTTTACAATGTTTATATTTAGACAATTATTTATCACGAATATTGCAAACTTGAAATAGCTAAATAATAATATTAGATATGGTAAATTATACCATATTTATATGCTTTAACGTTCTGAGTAATAATTTAACTATTAACACATCATATACACGATATATTCTTATGAATGGGTAAATGCAACGAACAGTTTATGTCATGTTTTTATTTTAAATAAATGTTTTTTTTTTCTGAAGTCCATTAAAAATTTCCATTCAATGTTTTATAACCATTTAGAACCACACCAAATAAGATGTTAGTGTTGTTAGCAATGTTTAACATTAGTGTAATGTATCTTCCAGGGATACATGAGTAAGCATTAGATCTGAGGACCCGTGTTTCTCATCTTTCCTTAGCAGCTTGTTTGTCAATAGCTTTGTGATCTCGGTGTGAACTGAGTTCCTCAAAACTTTATAACCATGTGTTCAATTGTTAGTATTGTTTGGTTTTAAGCTAAAATATGGGTTGTATTTCACAGTGAAAAAATTGATTAATTACTTGTTGAAATAACTAAATTACCAAGAACTCTATGAGACATTTTTTATTTAGGAAAATATGATTATCTTTTACAAGCATCGGTGCATGCGTGCATGCTTAAGTTGAAATTAATCGGCCTGGCATATGCGTCATCATTCCCAACTCTACCATTACTCATTTGAATAAGAGATAGAAAAGACTAGAGAACTAAGAAATAAACCGTGTTTAATATTTGAAAGCTTTCATTGTTAAAATTTGAAAAAATCAGAAAGTTAATCAAACTGCCAGACGTTGTGATATTCTGTCAAGCATTCTAAAATAAGACCAGCTGATACTGAAGAGCTTCATGCTTTTGATAAAGAAAATAAGTTTAACGTATTTATATTCACTTAAATTATAATAATTATGATTGAATCCCGAATTATTCATATCTTTGTTTCACGAACAATT
The DNA here is from genome assembly GCF_053919585.1 of Euprymna scolopes. NCBI lineage: Eukaryota > Metazoa > Mollusca > Cephalopoda > Sepiida > Sepiolidae > Euprymna > Euprymna scolopes. The sequence goes on from NC_136491.1 coordinate 143,041,735, forward strand.
CGTAATATTAAAGAATAAATCGAATATATGAAAAACTGCTGCTGCTCATTCTAGCATTAAGATGGTCTTTTATTTTTGTCTCTGCAAAAATCAATCGAAATTTATCATTTAATATTTGATTAATTTAAACGAACCTAAAAAATGAAAATCGCCATTTTATTTATGTTTTTGTCACACTGTTCGAAAATAATTGAATTCTATGAATGAATAATTAAATTATTTTCGCATTAATAAATATTTAAAAAATATGTAAAAATATATTTTAACAGTAATAAAAATAGATTACACAGAACAAACCTTATTAACAATGTAATTTAAAGCTTTATTAAATTTAATCTTATTTAAATGCACTTCAATCGCATCAATATCACCAGAGCCTTGTTGAACTGCTTTATTAGCCTGTAAACCAGGAGTAGCATTAACACGTCAGTTATTTTACTTTTTTTCCTGAGAAAACACAAAGAAAGACAATTAATTATTTTGTGAATCTTCGAAATTTTAAACAAATTATGAAGGCATTTAATCTAGTAAATATAAATAAAAATTATGAATTATTAAGCAGATTACATTTAGGTGGAATTAATTGTGAATCAATCATTGAATATTAACTATGAATATACACGAGTTTTTAGGCATTATAGCAACTATAAATATACATACGTATATATGTGTGTGTGTTCCTGTATATGAGTGTCTGTGTGTGTGTGTGTCTCTGTGTCTGTGCGTGGGTTGTATAGTTTAATGGTATTAGTGTACAAACGAACGTAAACAACACTGATGCGTGAACTCAGTGTGACAGTAAATAACAGAGTTTATATGATATAATATATATGCATATATATATGTATATATATATATATAATTATATATATATATACTATTAAATTAGCTCTGTTAAGTTACCGTGAAACCGACTTCACACATCAGTGTTGTTTACGTTCGTTTATACACTAATACCATTAAACTATACAACAGACAAACAGACATGCACGCACATATTTACACACAAACACACACACATATATATATATATATATGTGTGTGTGTGTGTTATATATATATATATATATATATATATATAATTATATATATATATATATATAATCATAAAGAGAAAGTGGGAGCTGATGAAAGAGGGAGTTTAAAAATCTATTTAAATTCATAAGTTTTTAATTGGAAATCCAAGCAAGAATTTCCTAACAGATTCAATTACGTGTTTTTATGAAAATATCGTTCAATATTTTTTTAAATATACTTTTCAAGCAATGTTATATGCAAACTATTTATTTAAGAAACATGTGTTTATTAAAACATAAGATATACTTTAAAAAGTCGAAATTTAATTAAAGTAAAAAGATTCTCGAACACCGCCAGTTAAAGACAGCTAGTTTGTTATAGATGAACGTAGTAAAACAAATGCGCCCAGACAAGTCGTCAGATACTGATATTTCTCCCTGTGGGAATTTATCATAGAATTTGACATCCTGCGTTTGCTAGCTTGTGTATTTAAATCCATCCTAAGCCGACCCGTCTGACTAACATTAACATGAACCTCATTTCCCATCTAATTCGTCCTTAATAGCCAGCCTGGTTGGTCGGAATCTCCATTTAGTCCCCAATAAAGCAATAATGACACGAAGTAATAATCAATTACTGTACTTGTGAGAAACAACACTAAGGCCAGTTCACCATGGAAACGGCGTGAACGACGACCATGCGAAATCCTTAATGGACTAAATCTAGTTACACGTATTGTTACTAGTGAGACGGAGCGTCGAATTTAATGCGTACTGACATAATGCAATAGAGGAACGATTAATCCTAACCTGTTTAAAGTAGATGTCTCCTGACTTGATAGGGGGTATTGATGAAGTTGAGCCTTAGGCGATTATATCTCTGTCTCATCTGTAGAATGAGTTATAAAGAGGAATGATCAGTTAATAAACACTTACACTCTGGGGTAAATGGTCGTTTAGAGACAATGTTATTATAATGAGTTCGGTGTAGAATTGGAAATCGAATTATCTTGAATAAATTTTGGATTGTGTCCATGGAAAAACGAATAACTATAGTCTCCCGTGTGAACAAAATAGCTATTCATATGATCTACAATCGAGTCAGTTGTGTCGCGTTCAACTGTGATTATATAGTACGAGTGAAACGACCGGGTATTTCTTATGTATTAAATATGCTTACAGAATGAATCATTATGTATTATTCGTTAAATAACTAAGGTTTAAATTCGATAAATGTTAATCTTTAACAACAGTGCATATATAAATGATCAACACAAATGACAAAACCATCTTTTTGATTTACTAGCAGTTCAGCCCGGCTTTGCTCGGCCCTATGTACCATTCATAACTTTATGTACATATGTATATATTAAAAGGTGTGCATATGTACAGTAATGCTTTTCTATATAATAGACTCCTTAACTGTTATAGTGAAAAGTTAGTAGAGACTGCAAAGGTAAAAATTCTTAAAAATTTCATCCCAATCTTCACCACTAAACATTTATTGTTTTGGACTCAAATCAAATTAAAATGTTTTACACATGTCCAGATAACCTATATCTAAAATTTCAAGTGTTTAGAGTCAAAATTTGTGGAGGAGCTTGGTAGAGTTTGCAAAGGGCAACTAATTCAACCATGACCTCTTGGCAGGGAAACTTTTGCCGCAAAAAAAAAGCTTGCTGCATGTTTGAGTACCCTTTATGTCCAATTTCAAATGTTTAGACCCAGAATTGGCTTTGTAGTTTGCCAAAGACCGCAAATGTAAAACATCTTGAACCCCGACAGCCAATTTTTCAGCCAAAAACCGATTAAAAAGCTTGTCCTACGACTGAATACACTTTATGTAAAATTTCAAATGTTTAGATAAAAAATTAGCTGACTAATTTGTAAGAGACCACAGAGGTCAACTTTTTCCAGCTTAGACCCCAATTTGGACCCCTTAGTATTTATTGTTTTGGGCTCAAATCAAATTGTAAAGTTCGATCCATGTGTTGTATTATGGGGTGGCTCCCAGGTTGGGAAATCGTAATAGTGCGTAGGACTCCCTGGCTGTGGTACATAGCAGTTTTAGTTATGTCGGTCGTCCGTAGGTTCACTTGTTTACTAAGCGGTTGTGATGACAACGAGTTAAGACTAGTGAGTTATCTCACCTTAGACTGGCACCTTTTCCTTATCTTGCCTCTCGTCAATTGTCAAAATTGTCATAACAACGTTGAACCTGAAAACAAAGCGGTTGACACTTAGAACAATCAGCCGTAACTTAAAAATATGCATTAAAAGACGTAAGTCACAATTGTGTTTGTTTTTGTATAAAATTATATTTTACAATATAGTTACAATTTAAAACAGATCGTCTTTTTTCTTTTGGTGGTTCTGAAGTTCACAGCGATAGTAAGTTTTCTCACAGTGCTCTGAGGAGGGAAAATGACGCTTCAACGATCCGGTCTTCAGCAACACATGCTGTTCCGTGTTTCTTCTCTCTCTGCTCTGCTCCGCTCTGCTGATTCACCGTTTTAATTGGCATTTTGTCGCTTTGTTTTTTCTATCCACGCGTCCTGTCAATCGGTTGATAGATAATAGAACATGCGTTCTTAAGTCACGTTTTAACCTCAGAAGATCATTCGATTTTGTCTTCAACGGAGCGACACGTGAATTACCCACTCATGCCAATATCTGTAATTCCAGAGCTTACGAGGAATGTCACGTTTCTTAGTTTTGTAAACAAAAAAATCGTCGTCCGATTTCTCTGTTTATGACGTAAGCCCTTCCTCTTTTCAACCGGTAGACAATCGATTATTCGATGCCCACTCTTTTAAATCTTTTTATTAAAGTTTTTTCTTTTCAGTTATGTATGATGGTTCCAGCCATTCATTACATAACATATGTCCAAAGAGCCTATATTTAAAATTTTAAGTGTTTAGACCACAAAAAATTGGCGGAGGAGTTTGGTAGAGTTTTCAAAGATCAAATCGTTGAACTTTGACCCTTTAACAGCTAAATGTCTGACCGAAAATCGAACAAAAGTATTGTCTCAAATCTCAATACCTCTTTATGTCAAATCTCGAGCCGGTATACCAAAAATTGACAAAGTTATTGTGTAAAGAAATGTACACACAGAGACAGAAACAAACAGAGACATTTTCACTTTTATAGATATATAGATTTTCGAAATAAATATATAACTTACAAAACCGTTCTGTCTACATATGAACAACCTAACACATATACACCTATTTTTGTATTTTTCTCATCTGGAAAAAATCGCAATTCAAAATATCCTAATCAGGAATATAAAAAAAAAACAGAAGACAAAATAATTATTTATAATTAATAGTTAAATTCTAAAAGGTATTGACCTATATTATAGTTAAATACTAAAGGCGATTGAGCTATATTTATTTTTAACAGCATAAATCATCTATATGATGCTAAATTCGAATAAACAGGGTTTTTTTAAGGAACCATACACGGATAATTTCGCTTACAAAGGAATGGCAAATCAAATGTAAATACATGTTTTGGATTTTTCATACGTGAGATTTGCAGAAGTCCAAAAATCTTGTACAGAAACTTCAGAAAAAATAAAACCGAAAGATAAAAAAATGCACGTGGATACATGAAGTAAAATAAGAAATATGCCAGTATATTTGGCAGAAATACGTACGAAACAATTATCTCAAAATAAAAAAGTTGTTTTGTCTGTTTTCTTTTAGTTATATCTAGTTTATTTCTTAATATTTTTAATTAAATATTTTCTGACTTCATCTTTAAAATGCTTAAATTAATTCTCTGCATATATTTTGACAATAGAATTAAACAACAAGTGGCTATTGGGATTTAGTATACATATGCATTTTCTTATTATTATATGAGCCTTTGCTGTTACATCATATCGCTCACTTCCTCTATTGTAAAAGTACATCTCCACATATTGAAGCATGCATCTCCATTATGTTATATCCTCAATTTTATTCCATATCATTTCATCGCTGTACTTTTTCTATATACCTCCCTCCACATTTACAGGTGTTTTACTCTTCCTCTCTTATCCCATTATTTCCTTCCTTATGTATAAATCGCTAAACGTCATATCTCAAATATGTTACTTAGCACCGCATCTTCTCTTCTGATGAGATGCATTAGGCTTCGAAATCATATTTATCTGGCTCATATAGTTAGTTCAATCTTCCTATTAAATCAACGATTAAATACATAGCCATTAATAGGTATCTTTATATTCTCTTTTGTATATTTTACCTCTTTTTATATCAGCTCCACCGCAATTGGTGAAATGAGTATTATCCCGATAAGCCATTTTTTAAAAGAATTAATCTAATTCTGTTTACATATATATGTATTTTTGTATATATATAGAGATAGACATACACGTATATACATATACCTTTCTATTTATGTGGTGTGTGTGTGTGTATAAAACACGTGGTATGAGTTCTTCTATTGATTCATATTACACGTTGCATAGGCCTGCTTATTTTTTTAAAATGTGTTATCCTTTTTTTAAAGATATGTGTGCGTAGGGAAAAAGTCAATATTAACATAAATATATTGATTGTTCTACGTAAACGAAATAGATATATACAATGCACTGAAGTTTTTATATGTTGAATGAACTGATGTTGAAATATACACATATATATGTATATACATATATATATATATATATATAAACTGATCTTGAAATATGCACATATATATGTATATATATATATATATATAAACTGATCTTAAAATGCACACACACAGATATATATATATATACATATATATATATATATATATGTATATATATATATATATATATATATATATATATATATACAATTATTTTTGTGATTTTATTTCTGAAAAAGGCGACAATAATTATTAATTACAAAACTTATTTTATACCTCCGGACTAGTGTGTCATGCTAATGCTATTATCAGCGCTGGGGACGACAATGGACGCTCGTCGAAGGATTCAAACACAACCACGAAGCAATCTTTTATTTCATTAACGAGAAACATACCTCTTTGGCCAATGTTCTCCGCTACGTGGGTGTGGTATTCTCTTCCTGCTCAGAGTTTTTCTTCTACCTTAAGCCTTGGACATTTTTTTTTAGAATAAGGGAAATTAGCACTTCCTGTGTTTGCGATAAATTTATTTCATTCTTGTTAACTCTATACATTAGTGGCTTCGTGCCATGTGTGGAGCGATTGCCATTATATATATATATATATATATATATATATATATATATATATAAAATGGGTTAATAAATTCCAACGAAAGAAAGATGCATATTTAAATAAGGGAGTAGTCACCAACAATGTGTATTTTTAACATTATTTTATTATTCCGTGTCTTGGTTTTTCATTGAGAATTATGTTTGGATCATTGTAATAATGTTTGTAAGTCATTGAAATCGTTTACGCGCGTTTCTGACCGTCTGTGATGCGTCCTCGTCAGAAATTATTTTCAAATGTGTAAAAATGACGATTTTCGTAGTTAGTTTGAAGTTTTTCCAAGGGATGGAGGCTTGTAAGTGTTTATTATACATTAATATGCTGAATTTTTATTGCTTTTTATTTGGTTTGTCCAGGGAGATTTTGACCTCGCTGTAGTCAGTCGCTATCTCTTTCTGCTAATGTGTTTTTCTTTTCCTTTAGTGTGGGGTAGGGTATGTGTGTGTGTTTATGTGTGTGTGTGCGCGCGTGTGTGTGCGTGTGTGTGTTTGCTTTTACTGGTTTGGGAATGTGTATATTGTTTTATAGTATTTTGAGGATATTTGCTTCCTTAGGAAAGCGGCTGTAGTCCGAGGTCGTTACTAATGTGTATGTGTGGGGAGGGGGGACTGGCTCTTCTGAAGTAAGGCTAGGGATGCTTTCATTCTATTTTGATATTTATTTTTTGGATTCTTGGATTTTAGTATTGTGATTTTTCGTTAATAATGTTAAAAAATACGCATTGTTGGTGACTACTCCCTTATTTAATAAATATATATATATATATATATATATATATATATATATATATATATATACATATTTTTTCTGAAAATTTAACTTTTAGATTAAACCGTTTATGCGTGAGACCCGGTTAATATATACCCGAAATTGTATATAAAATGTAAACACATTTGTATAATAAAAGTATTTTTCTGGGGTATACTTTAGTTTAGAATTAGTTGCCTCGAAAGAGAAACAAATGTTTATTAATCTCTCTCCCGCTGTCTCTCTCTCTCTCTCTCTCTCTCTCTCTCTCTCTCAGAATCACTACGGAATCACTACGGAACGAAAATTATTACAAACCAATTAACTCTAACATAGACGACACAACCATATCTAAAATAACAAAACTCTGCACAACATACAATAGTGCATTAACTAAAAAAGAAAAAGACTTCCTTACAAACTTCACAACAAAATCAAACATCTTCTATGGGCTACCCAAAATACACAAATCTAACCAGGTAAGACATGCCATCAACATACAAAAGTCGGAGTACATAAGCAGCCAAAACCCCAACGACCTCACATTCAGACCCATAGTAGCAGGGCCATCATGCCCACAAGCAGACTTAGCAACCTAATAGATATACTATTACAGCCCTTCACCAATCAAGTCAGAAGTTTTGTAAGAGATGACACACACTTCCTTAGCTCCGTACCACAAACAGTAGACGATGGGACAATACTAGCCACATTCGATGTAAGCAGCCTATATAGCAATATCCCACACAATCTAGGAAAAGAAGCTATCGAATATTGGATTGACAAACATACACAGACTTTACACCCCAGATTCAATAAACAATTCGTTATCGATAGCATCGACATAATCCTCAATAACACCTCCTTCCAATTCAATAAAGACAACTACATCCAAATACTAGGCACAGCAATGGGTACTGAAATGGCACCGACATATGCCACCCTTACACTCGCCTTCCTAGAAGAGACCCTTTATGATAGGATAGAGCAAAAGTACGGGCACAATATAAAAACACTCTTCATAAAATCTTAGAAAAGATACCTAGACGACTGCTTTATCCTCTGGAGAACCTCATGGGGGGTATCAAAGAACTCCACAGTTTGCTACAAAATCTACACCCAAAAATAAACTTCACGCTAGATCAAAGCCCCACAGAACAACCTTTCCTAGACATCCTAGTAACAATCAAAAACAACAACATAATCACAGACATCTACAACATACCCACAGACACTCAACAATACCTCCACTTCAAATACCACCATCCTAAAAACTGTCTAAAATCAATACCCTACTCCTTAGCACGTAGAGTCTGCACCATAGTAACAGACAGACACCTCCGTTCAACTAGACTGAATGAACTACAAATAACACTGTGGAAAAGAGGATACCCACTACCACTAATACAGAAAGGTATTGAACTGGCTGAAAAAATTCCAATGGACCAACTACGAACCCCAAAAGAACACAACAAAGAACAGATTTTAGCATACGGCTCTACATACAACACAAGCAACCCAGAACTATTCACACAGATAACGAAAAACCTTATCCTCCTCAATCAGAACGACAAACTAAACAATATACTAAAAACAACAAAAATAATAAAAAGCAGACGCCAACCCAAAAACTTAAAACACATCGTAACTTCCTCAAAACTCGTCCCACACACTACAAAAGGGGTTACAAAATGCAACAAACCGCGATGTGTAGTATGTGACATAATAATAGAAGGTAACACATACACATTCAAAAACCCAGCACAAACATTCAAAATAAAAAAGGATCTAAATTGCACCTCCAGAAATATAGTATATGCACTAAGATGCACAGCATGCAACAAAGCCTACATAGGCGCCACCAAAAATTTCAGCAATAGAGTGGCCTTAAATAAGAGCAACATCAAACTTTCAGATAACAGACACCTATATGTTTCAAAACACGTACACACATGCAGTGGAAACGGCTTCACGATAATGTCATTCTTCCAAACAGACAATTATTTTTATTTACTTACACAGGAAAAAAATTTCATCACCAGATTCACTCCTGAACTGAACAGATCTTACTATCAACACACAAAAACATGAAATGCAAGGCACACTCGCATGCACATCCATATACATATACATATACACACCCACACATAAATCACAACCGACACATTAAAACACACGCGCACGCATACAACCACACACAGATCTCTAATGCAACACACTGAACAATACCAACTCTACTTAACCTCGAAACAAATAACAGTAGGAAACACATGGAATCATAGTATAATATCTGTTCTAACTGCTCGCTCCCTCCTCAGTCAGTGGAAGAGAACCCCCTCATGACTGAGACAACTATCATCCCTTCTATCATCCCCTCCCAGACCTATACACCCTCCGATTGCCCCCCTCTGGGGAACAAAATTTCTCCCAAACTAGGAACCGATCCTGGGTCTGGCCATACCCACATGGGGAGACAAATAAATAGAAACATTAAAAAATCCCCTGTACATATTTAAATACACCCCTCTATCTAAACAAACATAATATAAAGAATACCCGAAAAGACTGAAACGAAAAATTACAATACTAAATCCAAGAATCCAAAAAATAAATATCGAAATAGAATTTCAGAAGAGCTGGTTCCCCACTCCTCACACATACACAGTAGTAACGACCTTGTATCACAGTCACCTTCCTAGGGAAGCAAATAATCTCATAATACTATAAAACAGTACACACATTCTCAAACCAATAAAAGAAAACACAAGCACACACACACCCTACCCTAAAAGAAAAGGGGAAAAACACAAGCAGAAAGAGAGTGAGAGAGAGAGAGAGAGAGAGAAACACAACACGAGAGTGACTACAGCCGAGGTCAGCGGCCCCCACAAGCCCAATAAAAGACCAATAAAAATTGAACATGCCAATGAATAATAGACACTTTCACGCCTCCGCCCCTTGGAAACACTTCAAACGAACTACGAAAATGCCATTTCTACATCTCCAACACATTTGAAAATAATTTCTGAAGAGGACGCTTCACAGAACGTCTGAAACGCGTAAAAACGATTTCAATGATTTAAAAACATTATTACAATGATCCAAACATAATTCTCAATGAAAAACCAAGACACGGGATAATAAAATAATGTTAAAAAATACACATTGTTGGTGACTACCCCATTATTTAAATATATATATATATATATATATATATATATATATATATATATATATATATGGTGCACTACGAAAATATATACCTAATTGGAATTGTTATGTCTCGTTCCATTTACAGAGTTTTACTTGTAAACCAGATGGACCAAAAAGCAGAAACGTATGACAATACATTACTGATATTTACAATAAAATTAACAGACTTTAAAAATCATCTTTTACTATATGTAAAGGCCATTTTTGGGTTAATTTATAATGTATATAACTACACTTATAATGTATATAACTACACTGTCACAGTTCAAAACTTTTGATATGAGTAATGAATGTTTGTATTTTTCGGGTTAATTGGACAATTTTATCATCTTGAATATCGTTTGCAAAACGTTTCGGTCGATGAAACCTTCGACCTCCATAAGACATTAAAGTTTCTATACCTTGGCAAGGAAAACAAAAAAGGTTTGGATCTACATATCAAGTATTTGGAATAAATTTACATGAACTATAAAAATAGATTATCAGGAAAACCTATCATGATTAATTTTGAATCAAATCCGTTTACCAATTGTAAGTTCTTAGAGACATAAAATTTACTGAATTAAGACATTCTTGTACAAATTATATTTTTCACGTGTGTGTCTCGTAGTACCTATTTTTCTTAATCAGATTTAGTTTTAAAAAACATTTTATGTGGTCCCAAACAAAGAAAACGAAAATATTTTATCACATCAGAACAAATGTTGTCAGACTTTTCTATGTCTCATGTGTCATGATATTAAAGGTTTATAAAGTAGAGGAAGTTTAGGATTAATTTTATGCAAATTTCAAAATTACATATATGTTCATACAAGAATAATTTTGTATGATTTTGGTCATTTTTCCAGTAACTTTATTCATACCTTTCTTCCTTTCTGTTAATTTTGTTTGCATGTTAAAATAGTAAAATTTAACTAGTGATAATGATTTTGAGAATGTGTCATATATATATATACATATATATATATATATATATATATATATATATATATATATATATATATATATATATATATATATATAAATTATCCAAATAAACAATTGTTAAAACTGTCTGTTTTTTTTACATCGTTCATTTCTGTATTACGTTTAAGTTATTTTAAATTCCACTCTTCCGGTGTTAAATAATAATTTCTTCATAATAATGTCAATATTTCAGTGTCAAGCCATGCGGTTATGCGCACATGCACAACCGGATGTCGTAAACCGGAAAGTGGGTTAGATACATCGTTACAAGATTATTTGAGTTTTATAATTTATATATATATATATATATATATATATATAATATATATATATATCCATATATATATTCATATATATATGTATTCATATATATATATATATATATGTATATTCATATACATATATATTCATATATATATTCATCTATATATATAAAAATGTACAGTTGGTTCGTTCTAAAGAAATAAAACCATGTTTATACGTTACCAATTTATTTGAAATTTTCAGACAACCAATTTTTAGAGTCGAGGTATGTTTTTATGTTATTAAAATAAATTTACCTAATTAAAATTAAAATATTAAATAAAATAAATATATTTATTTATCGGTTCTGCGAATCTGTTCTGTTGATAAAACTGAACTTCCGGTTCGATTCATTTCACAGCCACGATTTGACGAAAGGTATAATTTTCTGTTAACTCGATAAGTAAAAAAAACAAAACAAAAAAAAACATATTTCATTTGTTTATCTTCCAAATTTTTTAATTTACACATCTTTTCTTTATTATATAAGGCCAAAAAAAAAGTTTGTTGCTTGCTTTTGAGTTTTTTTTCTATATAAGATTACTCATGCAGAGAGTGATCCGTGCTGAAATAATGTTATTATTTAAAAAGTCATTCTTAACATGGGGAGGTAAGGATGTTTTGTACCTATTCTGTACTTTAACCTTACAATTGAATAAATAATAAAAAAAATCGTAAAACGTTTTTTAAACGTGGAAATATGATTTTAAAAATAGCGCGGCTCTCTGCATTAGCACCATTTTTATTTATTGTTGTTGTTTCACGAATTTTCGGCCAACTATTCCTCTGGCCTTCATGAAAAGAAGTCCTTTTATAAATGTTCAGTAACTTTTTCCTTTTATTATTCTTAAAGAGTAAAACTTTTCTTATTCATGAAAGGAGTTAAGCCTACGTAAATAAATAAATGTTTGAACACGTGACAAATTATCAATAAATGGTTTAGTTACTTTTTTAAAAAAATGTAAAAGTGCGAAAGGCGACGTTACGTTGTACAAACATTACTCCCATGCTTTATTTCTATACTTATAGGTTTTTGGAATTTTTTTTCACTGGATTATTATTGATTGGACACTAATTAAACATATTATTAAAAAAAAATGTAAAAAATAAATCATTATTTCGCCATTTGAAAGTGGTGCTGTCTGTGCCCACTTTTTAGTTCCAACGTTCTGATAAATCAGTCACCCATTTTGTAAGCAATAAAAACGCGGTATATCAAAACCATAGAAAGTAAAAATAATGAGTCTCTACCGCATTTGTAAGTCAGAAATATATTTGTTTCTCAAAGAAAAAAAATAGAGAGTACAGGACTTTTTTTAATTGTTTTCATGAAAATAAAGTTTCGAGATTTTTATTTTTTTTTTTTTACTTATCATAACAAAAAAAAACACACAGTTTGTGTGTGTGTTTTTTTTTAATTGTTTTTGTGAAAGGTGAGTTTTTTTTCAAAACTTTTGTTTTGTTTCTTTTTAATTTTTTAAAAGTATTATAAATTTCACTAACATGCTGGAGAAATGTTTAATAATTTGGTATTTTTTTAGATTAGGTCCACCTCCACAATTTTCCTTTCAATGACGACATTTATAGGTTTCCGAGTATGCTGAACACGCAAATTGCATTGAAATTTTGCGGAAATAAATAGTTGTATTATGCATTGTATTCTTCGGCGGCCATCTTTTTACGTGCACACGCGCCATAAACAAATACACACACGTAAAAAAGATGGCCGCCAAAGATTACAATGCATAATACAACTTTTTATATCTTGATAACTACTTATTTCTGCAAAATTTCGATGCGATTTTCGTATTCAGCATAGTCGGAAACCATTTCAAGTCGTCATTTAAAAGAAAATTGAGGAGGTGGACCTAATCTAAAAATTTACCAATAATTTTTAATCCCGTACGCCTCCCGATACATTGCTTCGTCAACATGCGACCATTTTATATCTCCCGAAGACACTTCCGTATTTAGAAAAAAAAATAAATAAATAAAAAGTGACCGATTTACCAGAACGTGGTAACTAAAAAGTGAGTATCCCTTTCAAATGTTGAAATGATTTTTTTTTTCAATTTTTTATCATAATCTGGTTAGTGTTCAATCAATAATAATCCAGTGAAAAAATTTCAAAAACCCTATCAGTATAGAAACTCCACCACGTAAGTAAATAAATAAAAAATGTTACGTGCGCATGCATAGCAGTATCAGAATTTTTGTAGGAATTTTTGACACCCCTAACACGAAACTGCGAATACAATAAATATAAACATCTCGGAATTTCTCTGTTAAAAGTGGGTTATTTATTTTATTTATGGATTATACTTCCAAAATAAACTATTACAGTTGTTTTAAAAGTAATAGAAATATTTTTTTTTTAAAACATTAATGAATTTTCCGAACTCAATATTTTTCAATTTTTAAACTCAATATTTTTCAATTTTTAAATTTTAAAAATCAATCAAAATTTTTCTATTGATTCTATTTTTACGATATTTTCAGGGTCAATGTGAAATTTTATGTTCTTTCCAATAAATCGAATATAATATTTTAGACAAACGTTTTTTTTTTTTAATTCACGAACCCCCCCATACCAATTTTTAAGTGTCTATTAAAAAGTAAATACTTAATTTAGTAACCCGAAAGTAAATATTTAATTTACTCACAAATTGAAGAGAAAAGGTCAATACATAATATATTCAAATTAAAAAAAAAAAACATAGTGTTCTTTTAGAATTTTACCTGTAAAGTTTGAAGTTTAAAACCTTTTTTTTAAACCACGTTATTTGTTTTTTTCTTTTTTTTTAATGGAACCTTGGTCCTTGCTCCTTTAATTGACAAAAAAATTAGGGCTTAAATTACATTTTTCGAGGAGTTATAAGCTTGGAAAGACAGGGGGTCGAATAATTCACACCTCCCATTTTGTAAATGTCTAATAATAATTAATTTAGAACCCGATAAGTACATAATTATTTACTCACAAATTGAAGAGAAAAGGTCAATACATAACATAATATATTCAAATTTAAAACAAAAAAAACAGTGTTCTTTTAGAATTTTACCTGTAAAGTCCGAAGTTTAAAACCTTTTTAAAACAAAACACGTTTTTTTTTATTATTTTTTTTTAATGAAATCTTGGTTCTTGCTCCTTTAATTGAAAAAAAAAACTAGGGCTTGAATTGCATTTTTCGAGGAGTTATAAGCTTGGAAAGATGGGGTGGAATTATTCGCTATTTTCACGAAATTTCTGACACTGCTACTAGGGGGGTACTAAGGGAACGACCATTAAATAATTATGCGGGTCGCCATGGAACTCAACGCCCAAGGAGTATCAAAATAGTTTTCATGATCTGAAGAAATTTTTTTTCCGAAAAGTGGCTGATCACTTTTCCATCTAAATTTAACTTAAAATGACCACCCACTTTCTGGCCACCTGAGGAAGGGGCATTTATTTTCGTGTTTTTTTTTACAAGGCAGTTTGGTACGCGAATGCATATTTAACAGTTTTCGTTTATGCTCACGCATAGCATAAACAAGGGCTACGTCTGTGAAATGGAAAATAGTCCCAGAGTTCAGGGGTTAATACCATGCAAAAGAAATCAAACAAAAAGACTTTTAAGCCAAGAAACACACAGAAAGAAAAAAAATAGCATCAATTTTTTTTCTATCGAATTCATTTACTGTTTTTATTGAAAACTATTTTCCCCCGGATTTTTTATATAATTTTCCATTAAGAGCTGTGTGTCTCACGTTCGTAAATAACAATTTTTTTTTTGTAGATTTTGGTGTGTTAAAAACGAATCTGCAAACCGTTTCCGTCACAAAAAATAGTTTTTATGATATGAAGAAATTACTTTTTCGAAAAAGTGGCGATCACTTTTCCATGTAAATTTAACTTAAAATGAGCACCCACTTTCTAGCCACCTGAGAGAGGGGGGATTTTTTCCCATGTTTATTGGCTAAACAGCTTTCGTTTATGCTTACGCATAGCGTAAACGAAGGCTACGGCTGTTAAATGGAAAATAGTCCCAGAGTTCAGGGGTCATTACCATGCAAAAGAAATCAAACAAAAAACTTTTTAGCCAAGAAACAGAAAAATGCCCCTCTCTCAGGTGGCCAGAAAGTGGGTGCTCATTCTAAGTTAAATTTACATTGAAAAGTGATCACCCACTTTTCGAAAAAGTAATTTCAGGAATGTCATGAAAACTTTTTTTTTGCTACGTAAACGATTTGCAGATTCGTTTTTAGCACACCGAAATCTACAATAAAATATTTCGTTATATATGAACGTGAAACGGGCCTTAAAGTAAAATAATACCGGATTTTTTTGAGCAGATTTGCCGTTTAGTTGTACAAATATCCTCACACCAGGTAATCACTAAAAGGGATTTTTAAAAGTCGTCACCTGTATCGAGCAAAAGTTTAAAACCACCGATTATATGCCAGCCTACATCATGGTAACATATATTGAGTGAGTTCCTAACAGTATTTTTAGTTTAAACTCATTTTCCCAAAATTTCCCCAAACTTAACATGTTCGATACAGTCTGCCGCCATTTGTATTTTTCAGATATACCGATAAACATTGAATGTTTTTGAACCGATTATACATTACATAAAACACTAAAATCTTATCCAATTAGGTAGAACACTTACTTTTCTTGCCTTTGATAACATTTATTTGTTATATATTTATTTTTTGACAACTTCTTTGTATCTGTGTTTAGTAATATAAACCCTTTTCATTTAATGTAACGTTTAGTCGGCTCGAAAAACAGTGTTTATTGGTGTATTTGAAAGCTACAAATGGTGGTGGACACTGTTGATTACTTTAAGTTAGAGAAAGTGAGTTAAAACTAAAAAAACTATACAAAATACTGTCAGAAACTTATCCATTATGCCAGCCTATGTCATGGTAACATATATTCAGTGAGTTTCAGACACTGTTTTGTATAGTTTTTAGTTTTAAACTTACTTTCCCAAACTTAACTAATTCAACAGAATTCGCGACCATTTCTGTTTTTTGAGCCAATTAAACATTTTACATTACATAAAAACACTAAACAATTATCCAATTAGGTAGAAACGTAAATTACCTTACCTTTGCTTTCATTTATTTGTTTTTGGACGACTTTTTCGAATCTGTGTATAGTAACCCCCCTCCCCCCACAATCAACCAAATATTAATTACTAAATCACATTTTTTAAAACAAAAAAAAAGCATTTAGCGTTTCAACATTTTTGCTACGTTCGGCTTCATCCACTGATTGTTGGTCAAGTCCAAAACATGAATGATTGACAGAAACTCTCGAGGATCCAGATCAAATTCTGCAAGAGCACCATCTTTTTCAGTTTCGCCTTCTTTTTCACTTTTTGCAGTGGATTGCTGTACTAATATAAGAAACATGCATTTTCTCTTTTATTAAATTTTTCCATTACACCAAATTGAGCCACTGCAACGCGTGGCAGGGTACAGCTAGTATCTATATATATTCATACATATATATATATATATATATATATTAATACACACACACGCACACATATATATATATATAAGTTATTATGATATAGATACTTTTAAATCGCATGCATTTAAAACTCTGTCAGTATGAGTATGATAAAAGTTGGCGCAGATATGCTAGAATTGTGGAACAGAGTTCGCACATCAATGGTGTCTACCTTCATTTGTACTGGAATACAATTAACGCGAACATACGCACCTATATATATGGAGAGAGAAAGAGAGAGAGAGAGAGAGAGAGAGAAATTAAGGCTATGAGAAAGATTTGTATAAACTTTTTTAACCAGCTAAATACCTATAACAGAGGGATCCATAAAGAATCAAATTGGTTTAGGCTCCTAGCGTTGCACTGCGACTTTTAGTTTCGGAATAGATAAAGTTCGAAACTATGGAGACAGACAGAAATGGTGAGTTTTATAAATTAGATTGATAGATTATGAAATTACACTGTTTCGCTTTAAAACGTATAATGTTGATTAAATCACTTCGAATTAAAAGGTGTTAAATGTTTTACATATGCACTATATTTCTGTGTGTGTAGGTGGATGAGCAGATAGCAATTAAATTATGCATAATTAGATTATATACAAAAATAAAAGCAAAACATGTTGGTCGAATCATTTGCTTGTTCGAATGCTGTTTTTCTATGGCGTGTGAATGTGTGTTGTTTTAGGTGGAAAAACTTATCGCTACTATCCTTAGTTTCATTCATCAACTTAATATATAACATATTTAATTCGCTTGTACTTACGCTTTTAGTTTATGTTTATGTTATATTAACTTGTTATTAAGTGTTAATTAGTTATGTGTGTAGATTTTTACAGGTCAAAAAAATTCTTCATATTACAGCTGTTTTCAACGGTGATATGGGTGTAGCTAATGGTTGTAATCAATCGTCTAATTTCTAAAAGTTTCAGAACTGTTTCTGGTTTCATTAAATTATTAGTATTAACTTAATATTCATCTTTAACACACTCTCATTAAGTATAAAATATCATCAATGATTGCTCACTGACAATAACATTTGTTCTCATAAATCTCCCCATATTTCCAATATTTCAATCCTCCTACGCTGCACTCATTTTGCATATACCATCTATAATATAATTATCACCTGTGTGTTTAAATGTGTATATATATGTCTGTGTGTATGTGTGTATGTATGTATTATGTGTGTATGTGTGTGCGTATGTATGTGTATGTGTGTATGTATGTGTGAATGTATGTGTGTATGTATGTATCTATGTATGTATGCGTGTATGTACGTATTATGTGTGTATGTATGTGTGTATGTGTGTATGTATGTATGTGTGTATGTATTTATGTATCTATTTAATTTACGTACGCATGTATGTGTGCATGTATGTGTGTATGTATGTATGTATCTATTTAATGTATGTATATATGTGTGTACATATGTATATATGTATGTATGTGTGTATGTATGTGTGTATGTATGTATGCATATATGTATGCATCTATTTAATGTATGTGTGTATGTATGTATTATGTATGTATGTATGTATTATGTATGCATGTATGTATGTATGTATGTATGTATGTAAAAGCTTTTGACAAAGGCGACGGATTTTCAACAAATGGGTATCGTTTTGAAGTTCGACCCTCCGTATGACAAATATCGAGAAATTGGCAAAAATCATTAATTCCTTCACCCTCAACTAGACACCTTTCTTCCAGGAGGGATCGTTTTTTTTTTTCGCCGAAGTCCGCCTTTCTTTTCGATTGACTAGCTTTAATTTAAACGTTAGCTGCTTCTGATTTAACGATGGACGCAACGGCAAAGATTTCATTTTTCACGGTTTTTTTTTTCTCCTATGAAGTAGAGGTTCGAGTCTACCGACCTACTACCACTTTTTTGTTTTTTGCTCAACGCACACCTTCAAACACTCGAGCAACGCCAGGAACACAGGCTCGTCTAATATATATTATTTTCACCTGTCTGTTTAACTGTATCTATCTATTTAATGTATGTATGTATGTATGTATGTATGTATGTCCGCTTTTTTGTCTGCTTAAAACTTTCGACAGAGGCGACGGATTTTCAAGAGATCGGCATCGTTTTGAAGCTCGACCCTTCGAACGACAATATTTTTTTAAATTATTTTTTAGACATTAAAGCTATACCTTCACACTTTCGTTGTTTCCAACAGGCACGCCCTTTGTAAGATTGTAAAATAAATTGTCTTGTCGATTTGATTAAGTCATATGTGGTGGGTTTTTCTTATGGTCCCAATCGTTCCAATCAGAATGGGAATCACCTTGACTTCTTTACATTTCCAGAGTGTCACTAATTCATATTTTAGATCTTTGTATTTATTTATATCTTCTTGTTCTCTCTATCGCACTTTGGTACCGAAAAGACAGGATAGATCAATGATTCAGTAAGTTCTCTTGTTTTTATTTAGTAAAATTAGATCAGGTCTTGAGTGTTCAAGGACATTATCAGTCTTTATGCGCATATCCCAAAGAAGTTTGACATTATCGTTTTCTTGCAATAGCTCTGGTTTATGCTCATACCACATCTTGTTGACGTCTAATGCATAGAGTTTGCATATATTCCAGTGTAGGACCTGATCGACTTTGTCGTGTCTCCACTTTTTATATTAGTGTTGAACTAGTATAGGACACTCTGATACAATATGCGCTAATCTTTCTTCCCTTTAATTAAACATGCTGCATATCGGTGATTCTGCATTTTCTCGATTTATTATTTGTTGGACCTGATTGGCTTGTTCCTGGGTCGCCATTGATGTACTCTCATTAGATCTGTTAAGAACTCCCCTAACTAACCAATTACACCTGCCGTTTTCTCTTAATTCCTTATTCTTAAAAATGCACTGTGTATTTTCTTTCCAAATAAGTTTTCCTCTTTCTCTTGTAATCGCTGACTCTTCCTCACTCCATATCTTGATATTTTTTCTCTTCTCACTTCATGTAGAAGACTTTCATGGCTTTCAGAAATGTGTTTAGTTAGGCTTTCTTCTTTTATGCCTACAACACCTTCAACACTAAGCCTCGACCACTTTCTGTTCTAGGTAGATACACTCCATCTACATCTCCTTTCGTAGGAAAGACTGCATAAATTGTCAGCATTTTTCGTGTTTTTATCCAAAAATTCCAATCCATCCACCTTCCAGTCAAGTATACAAGCAGTATATCGAATGATGTTTACTAGCCTGGCGTTGATGGCATATATTGTATATCGGCTGTGGAAATGTGATTCACAAATAACCCTTAATCTTCTGATGTACTCGGATGTCATCTGATTTTTTTTCATTTCTATGTTCTTAATTTGTCCGCTTCTAATATCCCCAAATATTTGCAAACTCCATCGGTGCCAACATCCTTTATCATATCAGTTGTTTTAAGTTCAAGGTCATCTGGATTGAGAAGATTGCCTCTTTTTTATCACAAGAATAGCATATTTGGAGATCCCGAATTCCATCCTTTTGTCATTAATAAAAAATATTACCCTAATCATCAGGGTATGAAGTTGACTTCCACTCTTTTCAAAAACTTTTAGGTCATCCAAAAATATGGTTGAAGTATCTTTCTCATACCATACCCTGATTCTATACATTCTGCAAAAGAAACGTCAACGGGGTCAAACTGATGACGAAAAGCAGAGGGGAAAGGCTGGGAAGATCCTTATCTTAATTTTCACGTTGCCTAAAACAATTTTCACTTTGCCTAAGTTAAATTGGTTTCCCAATTCTTCATGCTATTTATTATAGAAGCTCGGATGTTAGGAGCTATTCCGAAATTTTCCAAAACCCTGACTATCCATTAATGTTGAACCATGTGGAATGACTTCTTACAGGCTACCCAACAAATGATAAGGTTAGTAGATCTTCTTTTACAATTTCTTAGAATCATTTTTTCGATCGGAAGCTGATCGTTGGTGCCTCGTGATCATTTTCGGCAACATTTCTGTTCTTCAGGCAGCAAATTGTTTTTGTCCAAATAATCATAGATATTTTCAGACAATATGCTAGTGAAAAGTTTCCACATAACTGAGAGGCAACTAAATGGTCTAAAGTTTGCCACTCTTCCCCCTTTTTGTGTTATCCTTCATAATCAGGAGTGTAGTCCCTTTGTCAGCAAACCAGAGATGTTACCCCTCAGCGAACAATTGTTTAGTATAGTTGCAAGAAGCTGGTGGCGAGATGAGAAGTTTTAAAACCAGTATTCCAATTTGAATGCATTTTACCTTTCACTCTCAGCATTTCCACGGTGACTGTTATGTTCATTTGTTGCTCCAATTAAGAGGACACATCTTTTTCAATATCTTTGATCCATTGGATTTTCATAATTAGTGTAGAAAAAATAACGCTGAAGCTTGTATTTTTTGTGAGGCTGCTTTTCGCTATACCTCGCTTGCATGACGACATCTTTGGCTTTATGAGATGTTAATTTTCAACAAGCGACCGGCGTAACAGAACGGACTGCATATCGACCCTTGTTTCCAGGAGTGAACGAGATAACACATGACCTCTACTGGAAACTGAAGAGATTGTAGCTGTTCGGGTCGGAAGAGAATCGGAAATATGTTACAGAATTGTCCCTGGGTACCAAGATATATAAGATGCGTGTTTCTGCCTTAAAGTCACATTAAATTTATCTATTATCCAACTTTCTCTATGTGTTTATAATAGTTTTTTTTCTTTTATTTGTGTCCCTTCTGTATGCCAGCAAGGTCCTAGCTCTGCATCTATTTGGGTTTTCTGTATTCTCTTTGCTTAGTTATAAACTTCAAAATAACTAATTACGAATGATTGTATATTGAGGGATGCTATTTGTTTCACTTAATATTGCTCGTTTTTACTTCATTGTGAGCTAATAATTGACTATAGATGAATCAACGGATTCACTTATAACTCCGGTTGCCCTTAACGTTGATATTTTTCGAATCCTCGTAACAACTTCAAGAAAAGGCTAATAACATCGAACTAATGTTGTTGAACATTTACCTTTTCCTGGATAATAATCTGTGATAAAGCGGACGATTGTACCAAACGTGGTCATATATATATGTATGTATATATATATATATATATATATATATATATATATATATATATATATAAGTAGTATACTTAATATCTGCAATCACCGTATGCTTGCTTGTATTAAAGTGTCCTCCATGATATCAATACAAAACCACTGAACTTGGCTTATAACTTAACTATCACTATATTTGTAACTGCAATATACATAATCTTAGCTGTGATACTAGGGCTAATTCTCTGAGTAGATGCAACACTCTGTGACTGGCATTAATGACTACAATTCCGAATCCCAATGAACTAGTTGTTCCTCCTATAACTGGGGGAAAACCCCTAATAGCTAGTTATGAAATCTTAATATACATTTTACCTCCAAGACGATTGCGTTTGTCTTACCTGCATGCAAAAAAAAAGAAAAAAAGTCCCCCTTTCTCCAAACTAAATCTTACCTGTAACTCAAAAATCCTAATGAAGATCTATCTACAAATAAATAACTCCTTTTCTCTTGAACGCTTACAATCTACTCCTTCCAACCTAGCCGCCACTTAACTCCCACATTGCACCGCATTTGTAGTTGAATCGCTAACTTCCAGCCCCTAACCCTCACATGCAATCTGTTTTATTAGCCATCACTAAACATCTATACATTTCTACCTCTAAGGCATGCATAAGAGTTTATTCCTATCCAGTAAGGGATTTAACAGCCTAAGCACTCAGATGCAGGTATTTAACAGCCAAAGTACTCGGAAGCAAAGCGATCTGCATTACATAACTGTCTCCTCGAGAGCTTTGCAACGATTAATACGAAATTGAACCGACACTCCTTGTTATGCAAAATGTCCCATGACTCTTACTTGAAAATACCTACAACTTCAACTCTATTCGCACCTACTGAAAACCTGCCCATATATCTATTCACCTAATTACGCATGACTAAAAAATTGCTGTTTTACCCATACTATATTACACTTACATCTTAACCCTCATATCATCTAAAATAGTTTGGGCACAACTCGTAGCTCAATTATTAATACCTACTCATACTGTAATATTATCCTAGACCTAAGCTAACATAAATAAAATAAATAAAAAGGGTAAGACTCAAACCACATTATCTCCTCCCTAACAAGCCTTCTTACAATAATAGATGCTTACGCTGCATGAACGCCACTCAACCCCTTTATCCATTAACAATTAAATAGCATGTCCCTAAATCACTTTGAGGAGTGTAACTAATCAGCAGATATAACCTCCACAAACTAACCCAGTAACACTAACTAATCACGCGGGGTCGCAGAAATATCTGGATTAGAACCTAGGCGCGGAGAAAACCCTTTCAGTGCTGACGGACCAAGTAGGTCTTCCCAGATCATCCGTCTAGGAGAAGGAAAACTCTGAAACTAAACAAAAGGGGAGGGAGGCCTCTTCAGTATTGGATGACAACCTTCCTAGAGCTGGTGACTCAAACAAATTCACCGGTTTTCAAACCTAAACTGCTTAAGAGGTAGATAGGCTCTGTCTATCGCCCGGCTTCCATACTCCTTCTGTGCCTATTAGTCAAGCGCAGAGACACTATCTCAGTGATTCGATAGAAACACCCAGCGGTAGATCTTGTTTCTTGGCTAGGGTCACGAACGCCGTTTTCTCCATTCCCAGCACACCCTACCCCTAAAACTGGACATTTGGGAGTGCTTGAGTATGATATATACCTGAGCAATTATATTGGTTTGACCTTCTTCTAATAGGTTGAGGGTACCGGATTGACAGTCCCTGGCTGCTGTTTCCGACTGGTAGTACAGGTGCCCTAACTCTTTGGTAGCGCTTAGAGCGGCTGCTCCATCAACATTTGAATAATATCGGGTTGTTTGTAGTGCCATGACGCGCATGGAAAGGGGCCCTGCATCCATCCCCGGCGGGCTTTCCTGAGGCAACAATCCTAATTGGAGAAAGGTCAGCTGATGGTCTACTTGTGATGCATGTCTAATGCTCTGCCTAACCTCTTGTTTAGCTCCCCCTTACCTAAACCGAAACTCTTAAAAAAATATGATGACAGTACAATCTAAAAATAAGCTTAAACCAGGCTTAGGGACAAAAAAATTCAACTTGCCTCCTCCCTTGAGGCTTGCATTCACAAATATCCGTTGGCTTAAAACTAATTAGCTGATGTTGAAGCATTTCTCTTAACAAATACCCCGGATATCTTAGCACTAAGTGAGACTAACCTACACTCCTCCATCCCCTCTAACCACTTTAACATGTCTGGATACCTCCCACTACTGCCGTAAGGACTCTGACAGACACATGCACGGACTTGGAGTTTACATTCGTAATACCCTCCCCCTGACTAGAGAAACAAACCTAGAAACAGATGATCAAGCCTTTATCTGCTTTAGACTAAACATGCAACACAATATTAGCTACTATTATTTTCTCTCCCGCTCTCCCTCGACTCAGGACTGCACCATAATAAAAAAAAGTCTCTGACAGCATAGACACGTCACTGTCCCTCGACACTAGCGCACAAGTACATGTATTTGGTGACTTTAATGCCCACCACAAAACCTGGCTTGGATTCTCTACTTACACAGATGCAGCGGGAAGCACAGCTCATAGCTTCACTATATCTCACTCCCTTTCAGAAATTGTTACGTTTCCAACCCGTTTCCCTGACCAGGAAGAACAACGCGTATCACTTCTGGATCTGTTTTTTGACCAGATTTCCCGATGACTGCATAACAAAGGCCCACTCGGGAACGCTGATCATGCAGTGATAGTGGTTGAAATCGGCCTCAACTCTAAAGCCCAAACTGAAGAGCCAGTGCTCAAAACAACGAGATATGATAAAAAGGCGTACTTGGAAGCCATCAGGGAACTAATCAGAGATGCTCCATGGAGAAATATTTTTCTCTCCCTGCTGAACAGTGTGCAAACGATACCACTGACTGGTTCAAAACTGCAATCGAAGCGCATGTTTCCATGCGGAAATTTTATAGTAAGCCCCACTCAACCCCAATGGTTTACGTCGACTTGCGCAACTGTCATTGCTCAAAAGCAGCATGCATACCGTAGGTTTAACCGACATAAGTCCAGTTCAAACAGACTGAAGTATATAGAAGCTAGAAATAACGTTAAAAAAGAAATAGCGACTGCTAAGAGAGAATTTACTGAAACCACTAAAAAACGCATCGAAGCACAAAAACTAGGAACTCGAGACTTCTGGAAAATCTACAACAGTGTAGTAAATAATGGGCAATCAACAATTCCCCCACTAAGCAACAACCACGAGGTTGTCTCCTCAGCAACCGACAAGGCTAACATGCTTGCCAGTCGGTTGGCCTCAAACTCCACACTGGACCCTTCCAACCACCCCATATCTGACATTCCTATGCAGACAGGCGCCACGCTAGACGATCTGAAAATCACCACTGCTTAGATGCATGCTATCATAAAACCCCTTGACACTTCAAAAGCATGTGGACCCGATCTTATCCCAGCTGTGCTATTAAAAAAGTGCTCAGCCGAAGTAGCTCCAGTTCTCTCCAAACTCTACAACAAATACCTTAATGAAGCTTGCTTCTCGGGCCGAAAGGACTAACTCATCAAATTATCGCCCCATTAGCCTCCTCCCACTTTTTGCCAAAATATTTGAGACCTTAATTAACCATGCTCTAGTCCGTCACCTTACAGATGCTAAACTTCTGACTGACAAACAATATGGATTTAGATAAGCCCGTTCCACAGCAGACATCCTAACTGTAATCTCTGAACGTATATATCATTCACTGGACAAAGCGGGGGAGGGCAGAGCGGTAGCTCTAGATATATCTAAGGCTTTTGACAGGGTATGGCATGAGGGTCTCCTCAGGAAAATTAGATCACACGGTATCACTGGTAGAATACTTAACATAACTAAATCCTTCTTAGATAAGAGAAAAATCCAGGTTGTCCTCGACGGTCGTACATCTAAACAATATGATATAAATACGGGGGTGCCCCAGGGTTCTATCCTTGGACCTCTATTGTTCCTGATATTCATAAATGACCTCCCCGACTAAATTGCCTCTGAGATGGGTATATATGCTCATGACACTACACTCTATAGCAGGCAAGACAGGAAGACGAATGAACACATATCTAAAAAATGGAAGAAACACTAGAGGAAGACCTCCAATCTGTGGTGGAATGGGGACAAAAGTGGTTGATCGCGTTCAATGCTGCCAAGACTAAACTAGTTTCATTCAATAATTACAAGAAACCCTCTCTACCACCTATAGCAATGGCCAACGACTCTTTATCTGAGAGCACATCTTTCAAACTCCTTGGCCTAACGTTCACAGGAAACATGAGTTGGAACAATGACATTGAACGCATTGATAGGACCGCTGCAAGAAAGGTAGGCTCTCTCTACCGTGCTAGACAACTACTAACACCCGAAAGTATCCTGTACCTCTATAAGGCCACCATTCGCCCATGTATGGAGTATTGCTGTCACATCTGGGCTGGTGCATCTGCTACTAGTCTCTCGCTTCTTGACAAGGTTCAAAAGAGAGTCGCAAACCTGATAGGCCTGAACTGGCATCTAAGCTTCAGCCCCTGTCTCATCGACGAAATGTTGCATCTCTCTGCCTTTTCTACAACTATTTTAGTGGTGAATGCTCTGACGAACTACAATCACTTGTGCCGCCACGATGTGAGCACCCTCGACAAACCCGACAGGCTGCTAAATCCTTCCCTCACACTGTAGAGATCCCTAGATGTAAAAGATCTTTTTACTCCAATAGTTTCTTCCCCAGAACCGCTAGACTCTGGAATTCCATTCCAGATCCCTGCTTCCCCAACAGTACTGACGTGCAGAATTTCAAGTGTAACGTGAACCGACATCTTGCTGCACAAATCCCTACATAGTACACCAGTAGTTGTTGCTCCTGATAGTAGCCCCCTACACCAAAGTGGCAATTTGCCTTGTTTGGGGTGAAAATGTAAAATAAATAAATAAATAAATAAATAATATATATATATATATACAGGGTGACCCAAATGAAACGGGCCCCAACTATAATTACGCCCCGTTTCTTACTGTTTTGTCCGAATGAATGAAACTTTGGTCATAAAACGTTTATTATATTCAAAACATCATATGAAAACACTAGGGTTTTTGGCTTTTTTTTTTCTCCGTTGACTGAAAAATTCTGAGAAAAACAATTGAATGTCCTCTGGGTTTTTTTTTTGGGGGGGGGGGGCGGGTCACCCTGTATATATATATATATATATATATATATATATATATATATATATATAGTTTTCTCTAAAACGTTACGCTAGCCATTCTGTTAGATATGAGTTGCAGTGCATCTTTGTAAACAACATTCTAGTTTACGGTTTATATGGTGTTCTTTTTGTTTGTTTGTTTTTTGGTTTACATTTCTCTGAAGAGAATTAAATGAGACTAAATACGCCTCTCAGCTGAGAATGTGGAAGAAGTAGTTCACCTTGAGGCATTATAAACCACAGCTGCGTTGTCTCATAGACTTAACAAATATGACTGAGAAAGTTTTGTGTTCGCTATGTATTCTTCTACGTCAATATCAAGGAGATATTCCCGAACTCTTCGAAACCACAATACTCTTATTAGATGACATTCCTGCCCATATACATAAGAATTGTATATATATATATATATATATATATATATATATATATATATATATATATAGCCTGTGTAGACAAAAGATTTTGAAACATCAGTTGGAAATATTTACTGATATATATATATATATATATATATATATATATATATATATATACTAGCATTTCAGCCCGGCGTTGCTCGGGTGTTTGGATCAAACTTTACATGCCTTCAACATTGACTTCGTCCACAATACATTGTAGCCTTGATTGCAACGGAGAGTACATGTTGAGCAAATTGAAAAGGGTCAATGTTTTTAAAATTTGGACCTCTATTATTACCCCTTAATATATAGTGTGTTGGGTTCATATCAAGTTATTTGGTGGGATCCATGTCCAAGGAACCTATATCTAAAACCCAAAATTGGCGGAGGAGCTGTGTAGAGGTCGCTAAGGTCAAATTGTCGAACTTTGACCCCTTAATAGCCAAATTTTTGGCCGAAAACTGATTAGAAAAATTTTCACAAATCTCAGTACCCTGTATATCAAATTTCGAGTCTGTAGACTGAAAATTTACAGAGTTATTGCGTGGGAAATTGTATACAAATACACACACAGAGACATATACACACAGAGAGGCACGTTTACTTTATATATATATATATATATATATATATATATATATATATATATATATATATATGGGGGTGTTAACGTTGACAATTTAAAAAGTGTAAAATGTTGTTATTTAATTATTGGTTATTATTTGTATTTAGAATTTTCTAAACTTATTATGTAATAGAAATTTTTTTATTAACTGCAACATTTTTTCACTAGTATGTTATAATTTTTTTGTGTAGATTATTACAGGTAGTGTACAAGATAGCTGAATTTTGTTCCAGTATATAATCTTAATAATATAAATACTCATTTGATATCTCTACTATTGTATGAAATGGATTTTTTGTGTGTGAGTGCGTTTTATATGAACTCGAAAAATGCGTCAATTTTTATAGAGTTTTGCACAAATATACATTATGTGCGTGCATTATTCTTCGATAGGTTTCATATCTAAAGATATTCGATAAGTATCAATAATCAATAGTTGAAAGAGTTTGATGAAAGAAGTAACAGGCGATGTCCACGAAAGTTTACAACTTACATAGTCTTAAATCACAAGGACATGTTGGGAATTTTATTAATAGATAGGCCGAAATAACTGGCGTATAACATACACAGTAGGTAGCTTTGATTTGAAAGGGGTGCGTTCGAAATGAAGAGTTCTCTTTTGTTTTTGTTTTGAACATAATTGCACAATAATCCTTGATATTTCATTTTAATAAATCCAAGCTATTATCACTACACAGGCAGAAAGGACAGGCGTATGAAGTCAACCGTAAGTTCTTTGATGCACCTGGAGCTCGTTAGAATGTTATTGTCAAGAGCACAATCGAAGCATGGCACTTTACTTTTGCATTTTAAAATGGTAATTCAAACCATTATATATAAAACTAATTTTATGAAATCAATAGCATATACTCTCCGTTGCAATCAAGGCTACAATGTATTGTGGACGAGGTCAATGCTGAAGGCATGTAAAGTTTTCTCCCAATGGACCACGACGTTTTCCAACCTAGAGCAGTTTACCAATCGAATTAAATTTTAAAAAATGGGCAATTTCAACTATCCTGATGATATTAAAAAAATATTTAAGTGTTAAACATTCGCTGATCTCCATTTAATCCTCGGCAACGTCGGGTCTACCTGCTAGTAAGTATAAAATATTATATGATTACCTTAAGAATATGAAATAATATAAAATGATAAATCGTATATACTGACCCTTATGTATGGTATATACGTCTCTGTATGTATGGTATATATTAATATTAAAATCATAAAAACGCATCGTCGAAAAAGGATACATAACCGAAGGAGATATATCCTTTGTTTTATTTAATTTGTTTGGAAATGAGCTTTGATTACTTGGAAATACCCGACTCTATATAAAACATTCGAAGAATGCCCCATTTACATGATATTAAATTTATTTTTAGTTAGTTATATCAAAGCTATTAATTTTAAAAAGGAAAACATTGAACTAGAAATGTAAACAGATATTGACTGGTTTCTAACAATGAATTAAATGTGCATTAAATTAAATTGAAATAAAGTGCGATTAAATGTATACATAATGATGAACAATTTTTTTCTTATTCTATACGTACAAATGGGCATTCTCACATCAATGAGCAAGTCTATGGACCTATGTGCTAAGTTACACTCTGGAGACCCATCAACCGTGCTAGGCCCATCAATTATGGTAACTGCCTTGAATATATTAAATACTAATAGATAAGGCAGAGTGGGCAAAGCAAATAAAAGTTGACCGTTACTTATAAGTTTCCACATGATTAAACATTAGTTTTTGCTTTTTTATATCACATTATTTTTTTTACTTTTACTATCTGAAGAAACGGACAGGGAGTTCCTCTCTCTGCGAGAACAATAATAATTGTCTAAGTTTATATATATATATATATAAACTTAGACAATTTGTAGCAGCGGGATGTGAGCATGTTTATATAACAATAAACAGCGGGATGTGAGCATGTTTATATAACAATAAAAAAGTACATATATATATATATATATATATATATATATATATATATATATATATATATATAGGGAGGGAGAGAGATAAAGAGTATGACAAACAATATAATAATATTGAGCTCTTTTCCACACACTGTTTACATAATGGGTTTGTTTTATCGACGGATAACCTAGTGAACATAAATATGTTTTAACTGAAATTTGATTTTATATACACAAAAAAGAAACTTCGACCAAATATATCTATATATATATAAGTTTTTGTTTTTTATTTCACATTATTTTTTTACTTTTACTATCTGAAGAAACGGACAGGGAGTTCCTCTGTCTGCGAGAACAATAATAATTGTCTAAGTTTATAACTTTTGAATAGTCAAGTCGCTGCCTGATGATATCTGTTGTTTGATTGAAACAAGTGGCTATTTGTAGCAGCGGGATGTGAGCATGTTTATATAACGATAAACAAGCACATATATATATATATATATATATATATATATATATATATATATATATATATATATATATATATATATATATATAGGGAGGGAGAGAGATAAAGAGAATGACAAACAATATAATAATATTAAGCTCTAATTACATAATGGGTTAGTTTTATCGACGGATAACCTAGTGAACATAAATATGCTTTAACTGAAATTTGATTTTATATTCACAAAAAAGAAACTTCGACCAAATATATCTATATATATAAAAGCGAAAATGTGTGTATGTGTGTATGTTTTCCTCGATGTCCACAAAAGGTTTCTTTCAGAGAAGCGCTCGCTCGCTTCACAACTTCTTAAAACTTTTTATATCATCTATAAATTGTAATATCTCACACTTAACCACGGAGCTCGCCTGTCTATTTGATTTTATTGACTTTCAAACGTTAATTATTCGACATTTCCCGCATCGGTACGCGTTACATTCGGTTTTCGGTATAAACAAAAAGCGAAACTCTACTCCACTCGCAGGCCCAGAGCCAGTGGTCTCTACAGAGCTAAGTAACGTTTGGTCAATGTCGATTTCGTCATATCAGACGGTAGCTTTCATTTCGAGACGAGGGAGCGGGTTTTTAAAAACAAACAAACCGATTTATTGACCTCATTAAAAACTGTCCCGCACAAAATGCTAACTGCTGAATACCTATCGCCGTCACGTAAATCAAACACGCGCACCTGTTTTTTTTTCAAACTTTACTATTTTCCAACTGCGCGTCGTCAAGGCTTTTTTTTTTCACGGGCACCTGTTTTTTTCACACGCACCTACAAACACACGGGCAACGCCGGGTACCCCTCGCTAGTTATTTATAAAAGCGTAATTTTAACCTCTACATTTTTAAGGGTCACCTTGCTTACAAAATAAAAATAACTACGAAGGATTGAAAATAAGAACATTACCTTAAAGGAAAACTAGAAATTGAATCTCTATATATCCTTGGGTATTAAATCGGGTGCTGAAATACATCGCAGGTGCACAGATTAAATAAAACATTAATCCGTATGAGATAAACCAAAAACATTGGATTTAAATACTCGTATTTTATTTTCTAAATTATTTTCTTTTTAAATTTTATCTTTTTTGCGATTAGGTTTCAGATGGGCGCCCTGTTTCGTTTCTATTTTATACTTTAAAAAATTATGCTCAATCGATATCCTTGGGAAAATAGATTTAATCGCAGAGGAAGTTCATATCATGTTGCAGGGAATAGCTTGGTGGTTGAGGCATCGAACTAGAGAGTATTTAATTGAGGTCTATCATTATTGGAACAGAAATTAAAAAGAAGTTGAAACCTAGTTATTCGGGAATAACTAAATTTACTGGTACTACTGTTTTCTGGGGAACATCATTGTGATAAAATCTGTGATTTGATTAATAATCTCTGAAGAAAGCGCGTATACTTTCACTACAATGAGCATTTGCCGAAATCTGATAATTAAGTATAATCAAATTGTTTTAATCATAATATTATATACAGAAAAATCGCTTTAGAACATCGGTTCACATTAGAGCACATACGTAAAGCTAAACTGAGTTCGTTCCATAACTACTGGTCTCCTCCCAAAATATAATTAATTACTTTTTTTTTATATGGAAATATCCAATTTCTACCAAGAGGACACGATTGATTGTGATTAAAGTATAAGTTTCCACTTTACAATAAATTTGCTTTTACTGGTAGGACACAAAAAATATTTATTAAATAGTTACGTATGGACAGCATTAGATTAATAATCATTTGGGAAGATCAGGTGTTAAATAATGGGGAATGTAGATACACCACTGCAGACACGGTACACACTAACGTCCTTCAAATCTTATTAAAGTGGAAGCCATATACGACGTAAGGGCCAACTCTTGAAATACGTTGTGCTGAGTAATTGATCATAGTTATCATTGATGTACTTGCTCATTTGTGTATTTTTTGTTCATAAACATTAATTGCATCCATAAAACATGTATGCATGGTTATAAGAAAACATAGTTGTTCCTTGTATTGATCACGTGCAACGCACTATTAAAGTATTCAAAACATTATATAAGATATGTTCAGCCACCATGGTTATTTCTTAATTAAACATAGTATTTTATATAATTTTCCAGCTATCATTTTTCTATAGATACATTACTTAATGTTTAAGGAGGCAAGATAAATACCAGTTAACATTATTTACGGAGAAAATGAGGGTTTAACTCGCAAGAAACTTTAAATATGTTGCATAGAAAAAAATATATTTTCTCTGAAAGTTTTTAATTTAATTGAATTTTTTTTGTATAAAAAAAAAAAACTCAATGTTATTAAGAAGAAAAAGTAGCCAACATAAGACTGTATAGTTTCTCAAATACAGCGGCACGTAAATATTATTTGTTATTTCACAGTAAATCCTTTAAAATAATAGCCAGAAAGTGTTTTAAAAATATCTACTACAGCGACACGTAAATATTATTTGTTATTTCACAGTAAATCCTTTAAAATAATAGCCAGAAACTGTTTTTAAAACATCTACTACATAAAGTATAATAATTGTATGAATATAACATTTTAATTTAATGTTACCTCTGATTTAGAAGTTCTTAATAGGATTTTCACTTTTCAAGGTAAAGGGTAAGGAAATGTCGAATCTTGTTTAAGGAATTTGTTTCACGTTTAGTATGTACATCGTAGGGTACAGCAACTTGCTTATTAAGAATATCAATTGAAACAAAAAGCAAGTTTCTCTGCTCTACACTATATTTGATTGTTTTCGAATTGCTGTAAAAAATAAAATACTATCATCGGATAATGAATGTAAATCAATATTTATGGTTTGATTGTGCACATATTTTCTTGGTAGAACAGGGTAAACGCCTTTGCAAACATACGAGGTGTCTTCAATAAGTATTAAAACATTTTACAAGCATTGAAAATTGTCCTAAACATTGGAAAATTCTGTATGTTATAGCTATACATCTTATGAGATGGCCCACTACTTTTTATGATTTTAGTCTCAAAGAATTTGAAGACACCCTACTAAAGTCTGATTTTCACAGCTTGTGAATTTCCACAATGTAATCTAGATGTGAGGGCACAATAGAAAAACGGTATGCAATAAAAAATATCTTTTTAAAACAGTGGAAATACAATGAATACGCATGAAATGCATTAGAATGCTTTTAGAACATCTTGCACCATACGAGCGTAAGTTTTGAGTGGCATAAAATATTTTTTTTAAAAGTCCCAAGAGCTGTGAGTGATGCTGAGAGGTGCTGGAAGATTAAGGAAGTCAGAACATCAGAGATGATCGGCCGAATAAAGACTTTTATAGATATAGACCATGTGTGTCTATAGACACAATAAGTGCACTGTCTGATGCCAGGGAATTGTATACTTATTGTATACACACTTATTCGCGAGGAACTTTAGATGCGGTAGATTTGCTCAAAATTTTTCCAAGGGTCTTCAGACAAGATCAAAAACAAATATGTTGTTATTACCAAGATTGTCATCAAAACAGTTCTGTACGATATCTAGAATGGAGACCTTGCTCTCTGTGACTTTTAGTTATTCTCTAATCTCAAGGAAAACTTTGGAAGTGGTTGTGATGAGACAATTAAGGAAAGTAATAAGATTGTGACGCGGGCCATTGACGCGCTAACACAAAAGGACTTCCACTGGTCTTTCAGAAGTTGTTTTAGCTGAACAGCAAATGCATTGCATAGGAGGTTACTTTCAATGCCGCAAGCGTCTCTTGTGTGTTGTATCAATAAAAGTGCTCACCGAAAAAAGTCCGAAAATATATTAAAGGCTTTTCGTAGATAGAAATAGGCTCGACTCGTACCTTATCCAACGGCGGTGTTTTGCTGGTGTCGTCTTAGCGACATCTTAATTGGATTTAGTGACAGTTATTGGCATGTCTCGGTTCTTTCACGATAAATACCATGTACTCGACTCCTGTTCTGATCGTACCCACATCCCAAAATGAGGTTTTATTTTTGTAACTCTTGAAGTAGTCACTGATAGTTTTGTTTGCTTTGGTAAAAGTTTGTCAAAGACGGATCTCACCTTCCGTACGAACATGGTTTGATCCAATGTGTTTAAGTAGTATGATTAGGCGTAATTCTGTACACCTGTAAGAAATCTCGAAGGACTTCATCCGTCCATATACCTTTAGCCTTCTCCTGTGCTTTTTGTGTATCCACGAATCGTTCCACCTACCTATTTAATATTGAGTGATATTGGGGCGTGCTGATGTGTTTCATCTGGACTGAATTGAAAAAACTTTTGAACTCTGCAGATGTAAACTGAGTCCTATTATCCCTTACAATGCAATCTACTAGACCGTCACGTGCAAACAGTTTATGTAAAAATGATCCTGATGTAGGTCTTATGCATCTTAATACTTCCAAACACTTGGTTTAAACTATCGACTACGATAAAGTAATTGTGGTCATCGAGAGGACATGTAAAGTCGATGTTTTCGGTCAATGTTTAACTGCGATAGGTGGTGCTTTTCAGACCCGTAAATGAAGTTTCTCATTAAGCTTCTTATACGTTTTTTACAGAGTATCTGGAGAATTTTAAATCTGGCTTTACCCTTGGTACATCTTCGTAGTCTTGATGAAAAAAACTTCCGGAAAATGTTCTTTTAACTCGTCCCTTAATTTTTGTACCCCGTTAGATTTTTCTACTTTACAGCAGAAATTGATTGTCGGTTGGCCCCACAGTTTAAATTGTTCCATACAATCTGTCACGAATAGATTTTCGGATGTCTTGTTTTTTGGTGGTATCATTCAATATCACATGATGTATAAGCTCTGCCTATAAGTTTATCATCACCTGTAACTGCACGAGCTGATTTGTTAGTTCTCACCGTTGGTTTCTTCAACATCTTCCATTTTGTATGTTGACGATTGACAGAGAATCCATCTGTAAATTGGCTTTCTTGTTGACGATGTAACAGTTACATATTTCCGCCGGTCCCCCTTCGGTTCAATATTGGATTTCGCTTGTCGGACCCTGTTGTTACTTCTACTTTTTCTGCAATGTTTTATTTTTGTTTAAACAGTCTACAGACTAATGCTGTCTACCGCAACGAATACACGCACTTGTGGGCGATTTTTGTTTAAGGACTGGAATACTCCTCTTTCAGTTGTTTTCTTGTTCCTTGTTTTGGGTTTTTTTCGAGGATGTACCTCTTTGGTCTGTAACTAGTCCTTTGTTTGTATTACACGACTGACTCAGTAATGTTTCTTGAGTCGTTTCTTATGCTGAATACACGTTTACAATCTTCTGCCCGCTTTGGGGTTGTGAGTACTTGTTCGCTTTTAAGTCTTGAGCGAACTCTTCGTCTTACCTCTTCGTTTTTCGTCTAGGCGAGACTTTATGTTCAGCCAGACGAAAATCATCGCAGTACTTGTTAGCAATAAACGCAATAATATGGTAATCTTCGTCGTCGGTTTCGCCATATTTAAACACTTCGATTTCTTGTGAAAATGTGTCCTATTTGGACCGGAAAGTGCAAATAAACGTTTTTCTAACTCGTTCGCCCTCCTGGTTAATAAATAGCCAACACATATACTATATTCTCTGGACTTCAGTCTCCTTAAAAGTAAGGAAAATGTTGGCACTGTTTCACTCTTAGCAATCAACAGTCAATGTGTTCGTATCGCATATAAAAAGCATCAGACGCCTTACAATGCTCAGGTACGTAGGTAAACGTTTCAATTGAATTCGATTTAGTGTTTGAGGGAAAAGGGTGTGCTGTTATTACTGTGTTCCGTTCCGTCTAATATTTTAAGAAAAGTTCCTCTTGTCTCTTCTGTCGAAGTAACAATTTCTCCCCAACATTTATTGCCGCTGTTTGTTTTTCTACTTGTTCCGACATTTGCCTTTGTCGCATTTCTTCCTGCTCCTTGTTGTTGAAAGTTATTGGTCTTGCGGAAACAATTTTTTTTTTTTTTTTTTTTTTACTGCTTGTCGAGCTCCACTTTAATCAACTTTATGATAATAGCCTTCGAGTTCTCCGTTTTGGATATTTATAGCAAACGACAAAAAATAGTATTTTTCTATGTGAAAACTCGAAAAAAAAAATCCCAGAACGAACAAAAAACGAGAATGTCCTAATCGTTTTATGTA
The DNA here is from genome assembly GCF_053919585.1 of Euprymna scolopes. Lineage (NCBI taxonomy): Eukaryota > Metazoa > Mollusca > Cephalopoda > Sepiida > Sepiolidae > Euprymna > Euprymna scolopes. Next base: position 143,078,634 of record NC_136491.1, read on the forward strand.
TCACTTGGGATTTTCGTGTCTAAAGCATTAAAAGCCGAAACAACTTTTTTCCAAGAATTAAAGTGTGCAAAAAAATGGCGTATTTACCTTCTTACTGAATGTTAATTTCCAAAGACAATCAGAAAATAATATTCAACAATTCGGCGACAAAAAAGTATTGAACAAATTAAAAATGTTATATTCCAAATTCTTTCTTGTTGTTTTTCCCCACAATAGCAGTTGTTCTAACTGCCGCACCTAATTTTTTTCCGGTTAGCAATGAATTAAATTAATGAACGCGTCAACGCGATACACGTGCGCAAACTTAGCTTACAATTTAAAAATGAACAGTTTCTTTCTTCTACAAAAGGGACAGTTTTGTTTCGATCAGTCTATCAGTTCATATAAAGTGAGAATCCCTAAGCTCTAAAACATTTGTTTTAGTTATTATTATTATTATTATTATTATTATTATTATTATTAATGAACCAGTTCTCTTATATTTATCATTTTATACTGATTTACGTATTCCTTGAATTGCTTTTTTTTAAAGGCCCTGTCGGTGGGGCATTAGAATACGCCGACTGCCCCCCTGCAGATGGTAAAAGTCCCTCAATGGGGGTCCTGGATATGACCTTAAACTATATCCAGTGGTGAGGCCCCAGCTTGTGGGCTTTGGGGAGTGTGGAGCCACCCTTTAATTACCATTGCTCCCAGGTCCACTCTGACTCGGAGTGGTAGTACCTGTTAGGGTCTCAACTATGGGTTAAATAGAAACTGACGTGAAAACAACAAATATATTCTATTAAAAAAATTTTCTTCAAAATCTTTGGATTCGGCATTAAATAACCCGGAAAGGGTTGATATGCCGTAAAACAAAAACAACCAAACAACCAACCTTTTTTTTAATTCACAAAGCAGCTGCATGTTTTCGTCCCATTCTTTTTTGCTATTTTTGCGGGGGGGGGGTCCACCGGGCAAGGCCAGATAACAGGTCCTGCTAGATCTCAACATACATATATATATATATATATATATGTGTGTGTGTGTGTGTGTATGTGTGTGTGTGTGGTTGTGTGTGTATATGTGCGAGTGTGTGTAGTCATATATATTACATAATTAAATACGGCTCATTAAAATAGAAATTGTACATTTATTAAAATACGCATTAAATAAAATATAAAAACCTTCATTCAATCGGTAAAGTTTAGAGGGCTGTTTTTAAATATCACGTTGAAAAGTAGGTAATGTCGTTTCTGTTCAACACATTTATTTCATCTGAAACCGGACAGTTTAATTCTTAGAATAATTTCCTTAATTTGTTATGATCTTTGCCGAAGGATCAATCAGGAATTTTACGCTTTCCTTATTTAATGTTCCTTTTAAGAGGATGACTAATTCAGGTCAATTATAGTTTGTCGTCATTTTAATACACGCAATTGCTTTAGTGATTTTGCATGATTAAAAACTTCCCAATCTCTTGCTTTGTGAGGAGCTGTGTTATCATGCTAGAGCACTTCACACTTTCTACTCAGCAAGGCTGCTCGTTTTTTTTTTTATTTCGATGGACTAGGTCTTTGTTCATTTTGCTGCAAACAAGCCTCCACTGCTGTATATTGTCTGTTTCCGATTTAATAAATCATAATGAATCATTTCTCTCATGTGCCACTATCTGGAAATCATGCTATTTATGGGGTAGCCCTGATTTTGAAACAGGCAGTGAATGTTAGTGTCGGTCTTTGCATTGCTTTTGCGTTTTATCTTCGTTTGAAAAAACCCAATTTTCATCTTTTGTCAATATTTTTTACGAGAACGGTCTTCAACGATTTTAGAAAGCAAACGTATACAACAAGCCAATCTTTAATTTCCTTCAGCGTCGGTCAAATCGTAGAGAACACAGTGCACAAGTTTTTAAATACTTTCCAATTCGTGAAAGCACGAAATTATATTAGGGGTTGTATTAAATTGTTGAGTTACTTTACTTCCTGTTAACACTGGAGTTAAACCTCGTCATCAATGGCGTATTCATCAGCTGGTTTTAGTTTTCTCAGAACTTTGATAGTCTTACAAATAAAAGTCAGCAGAAAACAATTTATGAAAAAATTACTTTAAACAAGGTAATAAAACACAAATACATTAAAACTCTACAACTGTATACAACTTAGCTGCTGTAAAGTAACGAAGAAGCAAAAAATGGCATTATTGACTTTAAAACCTAATAATTTCTAAATCCAATTCAAATGTATATTGTTTTCATGTTTCCGACTGCTTTTTCTCATTTTGTATTTTGTTTTCTTAATAATACATAGACTGTTCAATTTTTTAGCTTTCTTGAAGCATATATAGTCTCTGTCATATGGGGAATATTCTAATGTAAATTCTACTAACACGCTGTGAGTATAATTGCTGTTGATGTAACTTAAAAAAATTAAAATAATGCAAAATATAAAAAATGCATGAAACTGGAAAGTTGTGCAATCTACTGGAATGTGTTAAATAAAAAAATACATCGGAACTGATAATAATAGCATATGAACATAATTTATAAAGTTTTCAAAAAAATTTGTACATGTAAGAAACTAAAGAATGTCTGACACATATATTTGTGTGTGTGTTTGCGTGTGTGTCTGAGTGGTTAAACCTTAAAGCGGATTACATTCTAATTTGAGAACGTATGACTGTGAATGAAACATATTTTGTAAAAATATTCTCAGTAAAAAGCTGTACTTAAAATTTTGTCGTAGAATCAAACGGCCGGAATATTTCCTTGGATTTTCTTACCATGTGGATAGACACACACACACACATACGCACCCACACACCCACACACACATACACACACACACACACACACACACACACATATATATATATATATGTATATATACATGAAATTTATTGCTGTGAGTCCAGAATGAATTTACCTATTGTTTCAGCTAGGAAGATATTCTTTGAAGTTGAGGAGAGATCCGACCAGCTTCGTCAGAATTCATAGATGGACTACTGTCTGACACATACATATTTGTGTGTCTGTGTCTGAGTGATGAAAGTCAATCTATGAATTGTGACGAAGCTGGTCGGATCTCTGCTCATCTTCAGAGGAAATCTTCCTAGCATAAACAATATGTAAATTCATTCTAGACTCAGAGCAATAAATTTCCTATATACTACGCTGGTTACACATTCAGCACTCTCGTCGTGTTTTTCACCACGGAAGAAATATATATATATATATATATATATATATATATATATATATATATATATATATATATATCAACAGCTATTATATATATATATTTTATATATACAAACATATAACAACAGTTATATATATAAAGCTATAAATATATATATATATATGTATATATATATATATATATATATATATATATATATATATATATATATATATAAGCGTGTGGTTACCAACAATGTGTATTTTTTAACATTATTTTATTATTCCGTGTCTTAGTTTTTCATTGAAAATTATGTTTAGATCATTGTAATAATGTTTTTAAATCATTGAAGTTGTTTTTAACGCGTTTCAGACGTTCTGTGAAGCGTCCTCTTCATAAAAGTATTTAAAATGATTAGAATATAATCAAGACGTGTTAAAAATGAAAAGAACATTTTCGTAGTTCATTTGATATGTTCCAAGGGGTGGAAACGTGTACATGTTTGTGTGTGTGTATGAGTGTGTGTTTTCTCTTGTTGGGTTGAAGAATGTATGTTCTGTTTTATACTATTATAAAGTGATGGCTTCCCTAAGAAGGTAACTGTGATTCAACGTCGTTACTAATGTGTGTGTGGTAGGAGGAGGGACAGCTCCTCTGAAGTAAGAGTAGGGGTGTTTTCATTCAATTTTGATATTTATTTTTTGGATTCTAAGATTTTAATATCGTATTTTTCGTTTAAGTCTTAGATTGTTCGAGTATTCTTAATATTATGTTTGTTGAGGTAAAGATGTGTATTATAAATATACCTAGGGAATTTTTAATGTTTCTATGTATTTGTATCCCCATGATGGTATGGCCAGACCCAACATTGGTTCTTAGTGTGGAGAAGATCTCGTTCCCAAGAGAAATGGGTACTAATATGGCGCCAACATATGTCACCCTTACACTCGCCTTCCTAGGAGAGACCCTTTATGAAAGGATAGAGCGGAAATACGGTCACAATATAAAAACACTCTTCATAAAATCTTACAAAAGATACCTAGACGATTGATTTATCCTCTGTAGGACCACGTGGGGGAATATATATAACTCCACGCTTTGCTACAAAATCTACATCCAAAAATAAACTTCACACTAGAATAAAGCCCCACAGAACTACCTTTCCTAGACCTCCTTGTAACAATCAAAAACAACAACATAATTACATACATCTACAACAAACCCACAGACACTCAACAATACCTCCACTTCAAAAATCACCATCCTAAAAACTGTCTAAAATCAATACCCTACTCCCTGGCACGTAGAGTCTTCACCATAGTTACAGACAGACACCTCCGTTCGACTAGACTGAATGAACTACAAATAACACTGCGGGAAATAGGATATCCACTACCACTAATACAGAAACGGTATTGAACTGGCTGAAAAAGTTCCAATAGACCAACTAAGAACCCCAAAAGAACACAACAAAGAACAAATTTTAGCGTACGTCTCCACACACAACACAAACCACCCATAACTATTTACACAGATAACAAAAAAACTCATCCTCCTCAATCATAACGACAAACTAAACAACATACTTAAAACAACAAAAATAATAAAAAGCAAACGCCAACCCAAAAACGTATAACACATCCTAACTTCCTCAAAACTCGTTTCACGCACTGCAAAAGGGGTTACAAAATGCAACAAACCGCGATGTGAAGTATGTGACATAATAATAGAAGGAAACACATACACATTCAAAAACCCAACACAAACATTCAAAATAAAACTTACTTACACCTCCAGAAATGTAGTTTATGCACTAAGATGCACAGCATGCAACAAAGCCTACATAGGCGCCACCAAAAATTTCAGCAATAGAGTGGCCTTAGATAAGAGCAACATCAAACTTTCAGATAACAGACACCTATATGTTTCAAAACACGTACACACATGCAGTGAAAATAGCTTCACGATAATGCCAATCTCCCAAACAGACAATTATTTCTATTTACTTACACAGGAAAAAAAATCATAACAAGATTCACTCTCGAACTAAACAGAGCTTAATATCCACACACAAAAACATGAAATGCAAGGCACACTCGCATGCACGCACATATACATATACACACCTACAAATAAATCAGAACCGACACATTAACACACACACACACGCATACAGCCACACACAGACATAAGGCCCTTGTCTCTAATACAACAGATGGAACAATACCAACCCTACGTAACCTCGAAACCAACAACACTAGGAAACACCTAGAGCATAGTGTAATATCTCTTCCAACATCTCGCTCCCCCCTCAGTCAGTGGAGGAGAAATCCTTTATGACTGAGATAACTACATCCCTTCTATCATCCCTCCTCCCATACCTATACCCCTTTAAGTGGCCCCTCTCCTCTGGGGAACGCGATCTTCCCTACACTAAGAACCGCACTAAGGACCTAGTGTTTTTATGTAATGTAAAATGTTTAATTGGTTGCTGGGTCTGGTCATACCCACAGGGGGAGACAAATAAATAGAAACATTAAAAAATCCCCTACGTATATTTATTAATACACATCTTTACCTCAACAAACATAATATTAAGAATACCCGAACAGTCTAAGACTGAAACGAAAAATCACAATACTAACATCTTAGAATCCAAAATATAAATATCAAAATTGAATGAATACACCCCTACTCTTACTTCAGAGGAGCTTCCCCACCTCCTAGCACACACACATTAGTTACGACCTTGAATCACAGTTACCTTCTTAGGGAAGCAAATACTTTTATAATACTATGGAGACGGACGTGTTTTTGTTGAGATAAGTGATTTCAATTTTAATCATACTTTTTGTTTTTAGATTCAAATATTAATAACTCCATTTTATTTCAGTATTTAAGTTATGTAACTTTCGGAAGAACCCCCCCATCCGCTTTTCTTTTTTATCGTAAGTTTCTTAAAACGTGACTAGCTAAAGTTCAGAATAAAATCACCCTTTTCTTTTAACGGTTAATTTTTAAAAAAAATCTTTTTGAACGCTGTTAACTTAAATTCCTCATTTCAGTTTACACTATGGAGACGGACGTGTTTTTGTTGAGATAAGTTATTTCAATTTTAATCATACTTTTTATTTTTAGATTCAAATATTAATAACTCCATTTTATTTCAGTATTTAAGTTATGTAACTTTCGGAAGAACCCCCCCATCCGCTTTTCTTTTTTATCGTAAGTTTCTTAAAACGTGACTAGCTAAAGTTCAGAATAAAATCACGCTTTTCTTTTAACGGTTAATTTTTTTTAAAAAATCTTTTTGAACGCTGTTAACTTAAATTCCTCATTTCAGTTTACATTATGGAGACGGACGTGTTTTTGTTGAGATAAGTTATTTCAATTGTAATCATACTTTTTATTTTTAGATTCAAATATTAATAACTCCATTTTATTTCAGTATTTAATTTATGTATTTCTGTTTTATTAAATGCTAGCTTTTTTTTCTCATCCATAAATGTTTATTTATCTACCAAGTCGATTGCAAAAATAGATTACGAATTTGTACTCATTCTTAGTTCGTGAGAGGGGAATCTATCACCATATTTTCCCTTAAACACGTCCGTTGGACTTTTATTAAGTACAATACTTAATAATTTTTTTTTAATGGAGAGTAGAAAAGCATTGTGGATGCGTTATCGGCAGCTCCCGTTACTCTCGCTTCTTCTTATTTTTCCCTCAGCCCTCATTTTTTAATGAGTGATTTTCTGACAAAGGGAGAAGAAAAAAGCTGTTTTCTAGGTTGGCAGTATTTTGCGCGAACAGTTGGCAGAGATGGCGGAAAATTTCTGTTTCTATGTCTATCCTTGTAGCCATGTCACTAGTAAGGGTGCTGGAGGTAAACGTTTTGTCTGGGCTGACGTTATCCGCCTGATAGTCAGGGACCCGAACCTTGGATTAACCACCAAGGAGGCTGTCCTATCAGCAGGTGCAAAGTACTGGAGCTGCTGTATTGCCATTTGGTGAATGGATTCTTGACCATGCAGTAGCTTCTGGTGGGGCCTCTCGATGCCATACTAGTGGGTAATTGTTACGGCTTTACCTTATCATTAGCTACAAATAAAAAAAAAATTTTCGTTTCTTTTTCTCTCTTAGTTTCCCCTCTCTGTCCTGCTCTAAGTAAATCTGACGCCCTAGTCCACACATTCCAAAAATTCATCATGACAAGTTTCAAGAAAAAATACACGATTAAACCCGGTTCTCCAACTTCCAACGTAGACCCCTACTACCATGTCACCTTCTCCAACATCAGGGGTCTACGTTCTAACCTTCCAGAGGTTGAAACCCAATTACAGGAGACTAAACCAGACCTTTTATTTTTAAGTGAAACTGGCATTGGACAGGCTATTTTCCTAGAAGAGTTCGCAATTAAAGGATACTCTAACTTAACTTCTAAATCTGACCCCCAAGATCGCCATGGGCATGGAATATGTGCCTATATTAGGGATAACTTTCCATGTGGTAGGGACATCTCCCGGGAAGATCCTAACTTACCCTATATGTGCTTCCGGGTTGCTTTAGCTCACACTACGGCATTTATATTTACTCTCTATCGCCCCCATAACAGCGGAGTTACTATCTTTCAAAGCATATCTGAGAAAATTGACCAAGTCCTATCTTCTTATCCTTCAGCTAATATTCACGTATGTGGTGACTTCAATGTTCACAACGTCGAATGGTTGACCCACTCTAACAAGACCGATGATGAGGGGAGGTTCTGTCATGATTTCTCCATTGCCTATGACCTCACTCAGATTCTTCAGGAACCCACTCGTGTGCCCGACAATGACGGCCAGTATGCGAGCCTACTAGACCTTTTTCTCACAACTTGCCCTGAACTATGTTCAGTTTCTGTTCTGTCGCCTCTTGGATCTTCCGACCACTCGGTTTTATCAATTAAGATAAAAATGAAATGTAATAAGTCCCCAGACGTACCTCTCCATCGTACAGTATATCGATACACTAAGGCTGACTGGGATAGCTTCCGTACATTTATATCTGATCTACCTCTGCATTCCATGTATAAAAAGGATGTGTCCTCTATAGTATTAGACCTGACGGAATGGTTAATAAGAGGTATTGACTGTTTCATACCCTCGAAAAAGTTTCAGCAAAAACCTAACAGCCAGCCATGGTTCTCTCCAGAATGTGCTGATGCCATTGCGCACAGAAATCACTTTTTCCACTGTTTCCAACGTAATAGATGTATGAAAACTAAAGTCGCTTTCAGTACTGCCAGCAACCATTGTAAGAAAGTAATAAAGAATGCAAGAGAGTTGTATGCTCAATCTGTTAAGTCCAAAGTAGCTGAGCAGCGGCTTGGTTCCCACCAGTTTTGGCAAATAGCAAACAGAATCCTGAACAGAAGCGTGTGTTCCATCCCATCTATTATCAAGTGACCTGAGGTAATCTCGTCAGCATCAGACAAAGCCAAACTCTTTGTCAAGAACTTTGCAGCTAATTCTAGCCTTTGCGATCAAGGCTGCCAACCCCCAATATTTCCTCCTGTATCAGAAAACCCGCTATGTGATATACGTATATCTGTACGTGATGTTGCCAAGCTAATCAAAAACCTTGATTCCAGTAAAGCAACTGGCCCTGACGGTATTCCAATTATAGTACTCAAAAAACTTCAATTTGAACTAGCGCCCATACTTACAAAACTATTTAAACGTTGTCTTAAGGAGAATAGTTTCCCATCTCCCTGGAAAATTTCATCAGTATGCCCTGTATTTAAGAATTCAGGTGATCGCTCATCCCCCTCTCAGTACAGGCAATAAGTCTCCTGTGCGTCATGAGTAAGTTGCTGGAATCTGTGTTAAATACAGAAGTAATCAACCATCTCAACAAAAATAACCTTCTTAGTGACACTCAATATGGTTTCCGTTCTGCTAGATCTACAGCTGATGTGCTTACAGTTATATCTCATAGGATTAGCAAATCTCTCGACGGAGGCAACATTTCGAGGGCAATTGCTCTTGACATATCTAAGGCCTTTTATAGGGTATGGCATAAAGGTTTACTTCATAAGATCTCTAGCTATGTATTGCTGGAAATATCTTCTCAATTATTAAATCATTTCTTTCTGATAGGTTCATAAGAGTAGTAGTTGAGGGGCAAAAATCAGAAGCTCATAGTATTAATGCCGGTGTCCCTCAGGGATCCATCCTGGGCCCAACTCTTTTCCTGATCTATATTAATGATCTTCCAAATCACATCCTTACATCATTTGTAGACATCTATGCTGATGACACTATCATTTATGGTAGCACATCTAAGACAGTAAATGACCAAGTTCTCTCCAATTCTCTCTCCTCTGATCTTGAGCACGTAGTACAATGGGGTAAGGAGTGGCTGGTTACTGTTAATGCATCTAAAATCAAGCTTCTCTCTTTACATCATCAACATTCTGATCCACATCTGGCATCAATTGAAATGAATGGCTCTCGTCTTCAGGAGGCCTCAAGTTTTGACAAGCTTCTGGGCTTGACCATTACTCCTGATCTTAAATGGAACACGTACATCAAATCGGTTGCCAAGGCAGCTGGAAAAATGGTGGGAGCTTTCTATCGATCATGTAGATATATCACTGCTGATGCTATTCTCTATCTATATAAGAGCCAGGTACGTCCAAGGATGGAATACTGGGCAGGAGCTGCTAGAAAGGACTTGTCCTGCCTTGATAGAGTTCAAAATAGACTTCGTAGCCTCGTAGGAGATGTCCTTTTCTCTTCCTTGCAACCTCTATCTCACAGAAGAGATGTTGCGAGTTTGTCTCTAATGTATCGTTATTTTCATGGAAAGTGTTCGACTGAGCTTCAATCTATGGTCCCCCCTCGCCAAACTTTCACAAGAAACACTCGTCTAGCTGTAAACACTATCAATAATTCCCCCCACTCTTTATCTGTGCCTAAACCTAAACGTAGATTCCATGAACAAAGCTTCTTTCTTAGAACTGCACGCCTGTGGAATTGTCTTCCGTTTTCCTGCTTTCCAGCTGACTACAATATGGTTGTCTTCAAGTCTAACGTAAATAAGTTCTTGATGAGCCGTTCCATATAAGTTATCAAATTTACCAAATTTTCATTACTAATGATTACTATATTGTCCAATTTCTACTGTACACTCTTTAACCCTTATCCTTGAGTGGCCTCTTGGCCTTGATAATGTGGTGATGCCTATGTAAAAAAACAAAAAAACCATACATTCTTCAAACCAATGAAAGAAAACACACACACACTCACTCACTTAATCACTCACACACACACACACACACACACACACTCACACACGCACGCACGTACGCGCGCACACACACATACACACGCATCCTAGCCCATGCATCCAGTTGACCAAATACCAACGGCCCCCTCACCCCCACTCAAGTAAGAGTAAAAAAGGAAAAAATGAGAAAAGCAAAGAAAGATAAACAGAAACACAAGCAGAGAGAGAGAGACATAAGACAACAGCCCAGCCCAATGAACCAGTAATAAAAATTGGACATACGAATGAAAAGTAGAATCGGGTACATGTTTCCACCTATCGGAACATATCAAATGAACTACGAAAATGCTATTTTCATTTATACACGTCTTGATTATATTCTAATCATTTTAAATACTTTCTGAAGAGGACGCTTCACAGAACGTCTGAAACGCGTTATAAACGATTTCAATGATTTAAAAACATTATTACAATGATCTAAACATAATTTTCAATGAAAAACCAAGACACGGAATAATAAAAAAAATGTTAAAAAATACATATTTTTGGTGACTACCCCTTTACATCTTTCTCTCGTTGGAATATCTTAACCCATTTTATATATACATATATATATATATTTATATATATATATATATATATATATTATATTATATTATATTATATATGTGTATATATATATATATGTCTGTGTCTGTTAATACTCCTACAAATTTATTTTTTGTATATTGATATTCATATTAAAAACAGTTTTGTCTGTTTATTTTTTTAAAAATGTTATATATTTGTCGTAGAAGTGCATTCATTTGCAAAAGTTCAAGGTAATTTGCATATTATTTCACACATTAATTTCAGTTAATATCCTACTAGTTATTTGATTTTACTCATGGGATGATCATCTGCTTCGTGTAATTATATTCCTGCATATATTCTATATGATTTATACTTGCGTAATATTTGCGTCAAAAGGTAAACACAAACCCCTTCCATATATATTTATGTATGTGCATATATATTTGTGCAAAAAAGTTTTTCTACAAAATGTCCTTGTCCGTATTGGGTCTATAGACATGAAACTTTATATATATATATATATATATATATATATATATATATATATATATATATATATATATAATGTATTTGAAACCATGCCAAACTTAATATTTGGGTTTTAGCCAAATATAATCGGTTCAAAATTCAGAAACTTAAAAAAAATAAATTGCCAGGTGAAGGTCGAACGAATGCATTACGAATACGCATGCGTAACACCATATCAATTAGTTCAGGTAAAATTTTAGCATTGCAACAATCATGTCTTCATAGCTCAAGCGATAACGTCCAAGGAAAAGGTCAATCGTAAGCTAAACGTTTCGATTTCGACTCTCGGTTGTGGCGTACGAGTCATTTTTTTTTTTAACTTTTTGAATCATTACCATGTATTGGGTCCAATATTATATAATAAATGTAGACTCTGCATTAATCAAAATATCATATTTACGCGTATTTTACGACCGGCCTATGCCGGACAGCTTGCAATATATATATATATATATATATATATATATATATATATATATATATATATATATATATATATATATATAGTAATGTCTGTATTTTTGAGATGAGGTGTTTTCAATGATTGAGATTGTCGGACTGACTTCCTCATCTTGGTTGTTATCGTCACAAAGTTTCGAGTGGTCCTAGACGTTGTATCAAAATGTGCAGTTACCCAAAGGTGCTGAGTTCAATCCTGAACGAAGGCAGTAAAACGTAACATTCAAAACAGAGAATCAGCAACTATGTCCCAGCGCCTAGCTGGAGTCCGAACACGGTACCCCCGTAATAATAATAAAGGGTTGGGTTCGAGACTCCTATCAAACGGTTCCCCAGTTCGATAAACAACACCTGATGAAGGCCGGAGAGCTAAACGGCCGAAACGTTGTGAGGATAACAACCAATATGAGGAAGTCAGTCTAACAATCTCAATCAATCAATCAATCAATATATATATATATATATATATATATATATATATATATATATATATATATATATATATATATATATATATACATATATTGGAGAGGTGGAAATCCAGCTTGCAAGGAAAATCCGAAAATAAGAGCGTATTATTTATATTTTGTTTACAGAAAGTTTTAGATTGGATAAGTCATTGGTACCGTGGGTTTCAAATCCAAAAATTAAGGACCGTTTTAGATACCCATATTAAGCTCTCTTCAACCAATACTCATTTGTTAAATGAGTATTGGCTAAAGAGAGCTTGATATGGGTATCCAAAACGGTCCCTAATCATCGGGTTTGAAACCGACGGTACCAATTACTTACCCTATCTAAAGAGATGAGTATTGGCTAAAGAAAGCTCGGTATGGGTATCTAAAACGGCTCCTTATTCTCGAGTATAAAATCGACGGTACCAATGACTTATCTAAAACTTTGTATAAACAAAATATATTTATATAAGTTAAAATGTCTTTCTTTCTGTGTGACTGTGTTTCTTCGTACATTTCCCTACCAAATAACTCTGTCAATTTTCGGTCTAGAGACTGGAGATTTGAAATAAGGAGTATTGAGATTTGGGAAAATCTTTTTAATCGGGTTTTGGCTAGAAATTGTGGTGTTAAAGGGTCAAGTTCGACGATTTGACCTTCGAAAATTCTACCAGACCCTCCGCCGATTTTTGGTCTTACCCCTTAAAATTTTAAATGTAGGTTAAAAATTACCTCTGCGGTCTCTACGAAATTACTCAGACAAATTTTGGATTTAACATTTGAAATCTCACATAAATGTATTCACACGTACGGAAAGTTATGAACAGTAGATAGGGCGCGAGCAAAGCCGGGCTGAACTGCTAGTATATATATATATATTATTCGCAGTTGAAGAGCTAGAGAAATATGTTACTACAAATCTGATATTAAATCTTCGTGGCAGGAATGCACCTGAGGCTAATATATCGTTACAGGCTTTGATATTATTTGGAAATAACTCAGCAGATCATCTTACTTCAAACTGTTCTCAAAATGATTTTAAGCTAAACTGCGGAGATTAATTAGTCCTGATGATTAGGAGAATACATAATGAATTAAATTGGATAGAGCGAGTTTATTCCGACGGAGAATGCATACTGAACGATCACAGGGATGCAACATTTATTTGTGTTCATAGAAATATGTACACCCCGATGCTGTAGAAAGTAAGCAATTGATTACACTAAAAGAAGCTACATAGATACACATCAATTTGGATCTGATATATTTAGCTCCATTCGGCCATAGACCACAGCAGACTCCTGAAACATGTATCATTAGGCGATAGTCGGAATCCAAGGCATATAAATCAACCTGGTATACATCGAAGTTGTCTACTTGGACATGACCGAAGACTGTGTTACCTATGTTTCCGAGTTTTCAATGGCGTGATACAGCCAATACGGATATATGAGACACTTTCTGCTTCAGTACATGTTTCCGTGAAGAAACACTAATTTTAAAACCAACCTGAGGCTTATGAAAGGGCGATCGTAGATTAATGAGTCGTCCTCTTATAGTAGAGAAGAAGTCGAAATGAGAAAGGATAAGTAGAAGAATCTAAATTATGAGAAAAATACATACAAAGCGCCTTTAATATGTTTGCAGACATTTTTGTACAGACATTAAGAATTGTCGTAGACTCTTGAAAATTCAGTGTGTTAATTCTATATATATTATAAGATAATCAAGTGTTATTTGTTCAGGTTCAAAAGAACAGCTACAGAAGGAATTGAAATAAGCTGCATTAAAGCTTGATTCCGATAGATGGTGAATTATATAACTGTTCCCTGGAGATGAGGACACTTTAGAAAAGCTATATGCAAAAATAATGCTTTAAGCTTGGTAAAAATGACACAGAAACGTATGGAATTTGAACAATCTTGCATGGACCAAACATCAGTTTGGGAGTGGCATAAGAGATCCAACGAGAGCAGCATATCTGTGAGGAATTATTAGAGGTGTGGGAACAGTTAGGAAGTCAGAACACCAGTTGCTTGGCCAAATAAATAATTTCTTGGAGAAGGAGCGTCGGTTATTTATAGCGACAATAAGCGCAAATTTTTATGTTTGTGTGGAACCTTTCACACAATTATTCGCGCTGAACTGAATATTTGGACGATCTGTGCGAATTTGTCCCAAGGGTGTTCAGAGATAAAGAAAAACGTTGTCATGAAAGCAAGGAGATGGTCGAGCTGATGCATTTCTTGATGCTCTAGTTACCGGCGATAGAAGTTAAATCTATTACTATGGCCCAGAGGTCAAGAGACAAATTTCCCAGTGTTAGCATGCTTGTTGTATTAGACCCAAGGAGGCCAAGCAGAGAAAATGCACTCAGAGACATACGATGATCACTATTTTTGACAACACGGCCATGATTTACATGCACTGGGTTTCGACTAGACAAGCAATCAACAAGGAATACCATGTTCAGAGTTTAAAGCAGTATAGGAAGAGTTTACGTCGAAGAGGCCAAAACTCTATAAATCGGGTCAGTGGCATTTCCACCAGTAAATGCTTCAGTCCACAACCCCATCCTTGTCACAGATTATTTAACAAAGGATGGCATCAAGACAATTACTTTCCCTCCTTATTGTCCAGACCTCCTTACATGTTACCTTGTGTTATTTCCTTAGCTCAAGGATAATCTTAGAAGTTGTCGTTATGAGATAATTGTGGAGATGAAAGGATGCTTTAACTAGGACCATTTACACGTTCATACAAGAGGACATCCATTTGTTTAATTGTACTACAAGTACCTTGCAGCTGCAGGAGATTATTTCTAAGAGGAACAGAGGTTCGAATGTAATATCAATAAAAGAGCTTATATGAACAAAGTCTGGAAAATTATTTAAACACCTCATAGATATAAAAGAAATAAAGGTGAGCTAAGAAAATTAGGAAATAGGATAATATACGAATTATAATTCTATCTTCGGGTGATTCGTAGAGGATTGCATGGTCCAATATTTAGGGGAGGGGATATTTTGTGTCGTCGCCCAGCTAAATTAATATTTTATCTCAGTCTTGCTTCCACTCGCCTTTCTGTTGATTAAATATTCATAAATTTATAATGTCATTCGTGTCCATTTTTATTGCTTTGTTACTATATTAGATCGTCATTCGCCGTGGTTATATTGTGTTCAACGACTCTCTTGGCTGGTTGAATTTTTGTTGTTAAAATTCTATGGAATTAATTTCCTTTTAGTAATTAAATTCTCGCTAGATGTTTTGCCTGTACGTTCGAACATGTAGAAAGTTGGGTTGACTCGCTTAACGATTTAATGAGGCGAGCAGTGCTTGTAAATCGAACAGCTTGTCATAAAATAATGTGATATAACGCTTGATCTATTTTTATCACATATTGCTAGCAACACAGGGTTGAGAGCGAAGAAAATTGAGGTAATAGCTTCTGCCAAGGGAGATATTTGTCCTTTGATTTCACTTTTGCCAGTACATTACTGTATACAGAAATATTTTGAGCCCCCTTCTTTGGGCAGAGCACTGTCATAAATAATCTCATGCGTTACTTAATTGGATTCAAAATGCGAGGCTCGCTGTTCCTTTATAAATAAGCGATTTGAGCACTATAAAAGTGGCGAACGGATGTTTGGTTAAAATAGACATTAGGCGAGGTCATTTGCGAACACCGCTCCCGGGACTCGATCGGAAGCACTGATGACTATCAACGCGATAATTCTAGGTTCAATCTTCGGCTTGGGAGAGGTGCTAGTCTAGCGGCACTGATGAGTTTTGATACAACGAAAGAGGACTGTATGTCGTTTACTAGAAATATATATATATATATATATATATATATAATTTGTGTGTGTGGGGGTGTATGGAAATTTAGAACTGGTGACAAGAAAGGACTAGGCGAAAAAATGTATATAAAATAAATAAATGTTATCGAAGCCAATATAAGTTACCTATAATCCATATCTAGCTCATTTTCTTGTGGTTTAAATAGGTTTTAATTCTCTTTATTTTAACTCCAAAATTCAGGTTTAACAAACAAATTTGAATCAAGATGGTTGCAGGTTCTTGTTGCAAGGAACCTCGTTTTGAAATTCGCGGTTTAAAGTTTCATAAAGTCAGTTATTATTATGTGCGCATTTCAGAAAAAAAATGTCTGTTATTCCTTGAGGACAGAATGAAATTTTGTGCACTTGGGCACATTTACATTCCAACTTGTTTTAATGTTGACATGATTTCTTTTTGGAGGCGGAGCACTTACTTTTCAACCTTGGGCAGCTTAATATAAAAAAGAATTATGTGTTTTTGTAAAATTTGTTTGGAAATGGTAAACTGAACAAGTTTACCTTTTTACGCAAATATTATGCAATTATGAAATTAATTTCCCCGCATCCTTTTTAACAAAACCCGATGCAATCTTCATTTAAATTCGTGCGTCAAAATTGATTTTTTTAAGATTAAATAAAGAGCATTACGCATTAAAACGTACTGGAAAACAACAAAAAAGTTAAATCGTATAAAAGTAACTTTCATGTACTATAGTATCATTTATTTATTGTATATCTATTTTTTCGCTTAGTCGTTTTTTTTTTGGGGGGGGGGCTTCCCTGAAGAATATCTATTTAATGGGTGAAAAGACCTTACAAGTACTGAATTTATTTTAATGACCATATCTATTTATTAATATGACATTAATTTTGTTTAAAAATTTCGAGCAATAAAATATTCTCCGTCAAACTATCCAAACAGTCATTTATTCTTTATCAGGCTTCAAGTCAAGCCTAGCATATTCTCCGAGGTTTAAATAAAAGCTGAATGTATGACTCGTCGGTCGGAAGCATCGGTTTAAAGTATAATAGAAAATCCACTGTTTACGAACTATATGGTAGTCAGAATTGAAAATTTAATAGACATGTACAAAATGTATTTTAATAAACATTATTTGTCAAAATTAAATTCAATTATTTTTGCAAATTTTCGTATGCTAAAATATTTTTAGTCAGTATATCTAGACAATTGTTGGTCCTCCTTCTACGGTAATGTTTAAATATATCATTATTTAGTGTTTTACCTATATTTCGGTCCTGGATATGACCTTAAACTATATTCAATGGTGAGGCCCCGGCTTGCGGGCTTCGGGGAGTGTGAAGACACCCTTTAATTGCCATTGTTCCCATGTTCACTCTGGCTCGGAGTGGTAGTACCTGTTAGGGTCCCAACAAAATCGGAACCATCTTAAATAAACAAGTATACTCTATTAAAAAAATGTTCTTCAAAATCACTGGATTTGGCATTAAATCACCTGAAAAGAGTTGATATGCCGTAGAACAAAAACAAACAAACCTATATTTCGGCGTATAAGACGACCCATAAAGTTAAAAAATAATCTTCAAAAACCAATACTTCATAAGATTCCGGGTGTTGCAATCACTAGCCCAGTCTAAATAAACAGGATGTCGTGGTTTAGTGGTAAACTTATAAAACCGATATATGATAAATTTCTAAAAATTTGCTCCAATTTTGTACCTCGTCTTATCTGACGGTCGCCTTATATATATTAAAAGAGAGTTAAAAAATATAGTGTTACTTTCAAGGTGGATCTTTCAAGCTTAAAGCTCACTAGTTTACCTGGAGTTTTAATATAATATATATATATATATATTATATATATATATATATATTTATTTATATATATATGTGAATGTATGTGTGTATGCATCTCTCTCTCTCTCTCTCTCTCTATATATATATATATATATATATATATATATATATATATATATATATAGTTAATTAGTTATTTGTATGGTTATATGTGATGTATCTACGTAATATTTTATGATTAAATTAAAACTATCTAGTAAATGCGCAATACGTAAGCAGAGCTTGGAAGTAAGTCTTGTAATACCAATTAGGTTACATAGAAGTTTTAGCCTTTCACCCTGGTGGTAATTTCTTACACAATTTTGATAACCTGAAAAGAATGAACCGCTGAAACATTGTGCGTAACATAATTGCTATATATATTGTAAAAATTAGATATATACATATATATATATATATATATATATATATATATATATATATATATATACGGTACAAAAATCGATATCTTATTACGCCAAATACTACAAGAGATCAACTACATCACCACTTTATAGTCCGAGTTCTTACGTAGATTAATCGATTTCGCTTCCTCGTTTGTAAATCATAACTTTTAAATCACTTTCGAATGTCGCATTTATATATATATATATATATATATATATATATATATATATATATATATGCATTAGGCCCATTACGATGTCATATAATCTCATAGTGTTCACGATTTTTTGCGATGTCACTACTTCCATATATCCATTAATTTTAGTTTTGAAATGGATTTAATATTATATGATAAGATGCAAATATGACACATTTGATCATCAACCTGCAAAATGTGTAAGTGCTTGAAAAATCGAAACTAAAGTTTCAACAAAAAAAAAATATGAAAAGAAAAATACTTAAAACATAGAATCCCGAATAATGTCTAAGTATGTGTTTGGATAATATATATATATATATATATATATATATATATATATATGTATATATATGTATATATATACATATATATACATATATATGTATATATATATATGTATGAATTTATATATATACACATGCATACACCCATGCTTATATATATATATATATATATATATATATATATATATATATTTAAATAATTTCTGACGAGGACGCATCAGACCGTCTGAAACGTACGTAAACGATTTCAATGACTTAAAAACATTATTACAATGATCCAAACATAATTCTCAATGAAAAACTAAGACACGGAATAATAAAATAATGTTAAAAAATACACATTGTTGGTGACTACTTCCCTATTTAAATATACATCTTTCTTTCGTTGGAATTTATTAACCTATTATATATATATATATATATATATATATATCCATGCTTATATATATATATATATATATATATATATATCCATGCTTATATATATATATATATATATATATATATATATATAAGCATGGGTGTACGCATGTGTAACGTTTCATATACTATGCATTTACACAGAATATATAAATTCATATATATATATATATATATATAGAGAGAGAGAGAGAGAGAGAGAGAGATAGATAGATAGATAGATAGATAGATAGGTAGATAGATAGATAGATATTATCCACACACGTACTTATATATTATTCGGGATTCTATTTCTATGGTTTACATTTGTTGATTGTAGGTATTATATATATATATATATATATATATTTAAAAAGTGTAGCCATTAACAATTGTAGTGTTTTAATATGAAATAAGAAATCACAGATTTTTATCCATATACACACATGCACGCATGCAACGCACGACTCCCGCTCTTACACTTACGCACATACGCACGGCCATGCGCACACACGAAGGCACACACGTGCGTAAGAAGAAAACAGATCTTGACACACACACATTCATACACACACAACAAAAAACTCTCGCTCAAACACACGAGCACACACTTACACGCACATAAAATGAAAAAAATCAAAAAATATAGATGAATGAAAATATTTACCAAATAGACTCAAAACCACTTGGCCCCTAAATGGACTTAACTTTAAATGATTGAATCTTTGACCTCTCATAATGTCTACAGATTACAAGTTTCAGATTGGCATTTCTCTGAAAAACGCAATTGATGTTAGCAGAGATAATTTTTGCCAAAAAGAAATTCCAAACTTTTAACTAAATAAAACACTTTATATAAAAATACCCGAAGAGAGCTGAAATGCGTTCTAAAAATATTTTAAAATACTAAGGAATGATAAAAGTCTGAAAAACCTACCATTTTTATTGCTACACTCTTTTAAATATATATAAAGCAGGCCACTTATCATTGGTCGGAGTTTCCCAGTCGCAAAATACAATAGAATATGATATTTGGACTCTTGCAGATCATTATAGTTTACCCAATATATAATCGTGATTTTAAAAGTTTAGCAAAATAGTATTTGGTGCGATCAGCTCCAATTTAAACCATAGCATATACATCCTTATCATTATTCATAACTATTTGAGATACCTCCATATGCATATCAAACAATAAAAAGTAACGTTGTTAAACGTATAAATATATTAAATATGTAGATATTTTACAAAACGTCGAATACATCTATTATCTATTTCTCTAATTGTGACGCGCTAAAATTTTTTCCCACGGCTGGAAATGAAATCGATTTTTGTAAATTCAATTTTCACCCATAACAAGGCACAGTGCCACTTTGAAGTAGGGGGCTACTATCAGGGACATAATTTGCGGGGGCATTATGAAAGTAGATGAGTAGTAAGATGTTTGTTCACATTACACTTGAACTTTTGCATATCAGTATAGTTGGGAAAGCAGAATCACGGAAGGGAGTTCCAAAGACTTGCTGTTCTGGGGAAGAAACTATTGGAGTAAAAGGCTTTCTTGCACCTAGGGATCTCTACTGTAAGGGGTGGGACTTGTTGCTTGTCGGGTTTGTCGAGGGTAGTCACGTCAAGAGGACACAAGTGCTTGCAGTTCATCAAAGCACTCACCATTAAAGTACTTGTAGAACAGGCAGAGGGATACAAGATTTCGTCGATGGGGCAGAGGCTGAAGTTCAGGACCTATCAGGTTGGCGACTCACTTTTGAACTTTGTCCAAGAGTGAGAGACAAGCAGCAGATACACCAGCCCAAATGTGACAACAGTACTCCAGTTATGGGCGAATGCTGGGGTTATAGAAGTACAGGATACTTTCAGGCGTAAGTAATTTTCTTTCACGGTAAAGAGAGCCCACCTTTTTTTGCAGCAGCCTTGGCAATGCTCTCAGTGTATCAATTCGAGTTCATGTTCCCTGTAAACGTTAGGCCGAGGAATTTAAAAGACGTACTTTCAGGCAGTGTGTTGTTGGACATTGCTATTGGTGGTAGAGAATGTGTTTGTAGTTATTGAAGGAATCAAGCTTAGTCTTTGCAGCATTAAATGTGACCATCTATTTTTGTCCCAATTCGACTACAGATTGGAGGTCATCCTCTAGTATTTCTGCCATTTTGTTGTACTATTTTGACTACTTGATATATATCTGGTTTGAAATATGTACACCAAAAACTGACAAATGAGTTTGGCAGAGACAGTTTCAAGAGCAATATAAATATATACTTTAATCAAAATGCAGATAACGCAGACAGATAAACCAGAACTAATAGAAACTAATCATTAAATAACAAAGCAGACGAAAAACGAATCATTAAAAGTTTTTTTAACTGTATAATTAAATTAGTAAAAATACAAATCAGTTGAAAATGTGATAACTTACGTATAAAAATTAATGTTCTCGAAAGGCGATAATATAGGAACGAGTATGAATGTATGACAAATTTTTAAGTAGGTTTGATTATAAAGTTGTGAAATCTGATTACGTACGTACAAACATAAATGTATGTAAAAGGTGACAATGTACGTGCCGTCATAAACGTATGCTTAAATTTTTAACGTGCGTACGATCATGAATGCATGTGAAAGGTGATACGTACTACAGCCATACCTGAATTTGAAAGATGATAACGTACGTACAAATATGATATATATGTTAATGTCATAACGTACGAACAGAAATTGGAGTGATAGGTAGAAAACCTACGTACCAGCAGAAATAGATATGACAGGTTATACCGTACGTCCGAAAATAAATTTGTGTGAAAAGTGATCTATTATGTAAAAACAATTTTTTATTACATTTTCACCCCAAACAAGGCACATTGCCACTTTGTTGTAGGGGACTACTATCAAGGGCATAAGCACCATAAGGAGTTGATCAGCAAGGAGTTGATCAGCAAGATGTCGGTTCACGTTACACTTGAACATCTGCATGTCAGTACAGTTGTGGAAGCAAGTACCCGGAAGGGAATTCCAAAGTCTAACTGTTCTGGGGAAGAAACTACTAGAGTATAAGGCTGTCTTACATCTAGGGATCTCTACCGTAAAGGGGTGGGATTTAGCTTCTTGTCGAGTTTGTTGGAGGTATTTACGTCGACGGGGCACAAGTGATTACAGTTCGTCAGAGCATTCATCGTTAATGTACTTGTAGAACAGACAGAGGGATGCAGCATTTCGTCGATGGAATGGAGGCTGAAGTTTAGCTGACAGTTCAGGACCTATCAGATTGCCGAATCTCTTTTGAACCTTGTCTAGGAGTGAGAGACTAGTGGCAGATAATCCAGCTCAAATATGACAACAACACTCCATACATGGGCGAATGGTGGCCTTATAGAGGTATGAGATTATTTCGGGCGCTAGTAGCTTTCTAGCACGGTAGAGATAACCCACCTTCTTCGCAGCGGTCCTTGCACTACTCTCAATGTAATTGTTCCAACTCATGTTTCCTGTGCACGTTAGGCCGAGGAGTTTAAACGATGTACATCCAGATAAATAGTTATTGGTCATTGCTATTGGTGGTAGGGAAGGTTTCTTGTAATTATTGAAGGAAACAAGTTTAGTCTTTGCAGCATTGAATGTGACCATCCATGTTTTCCTCATTCCACTACGGATAGGAGGTCATCCTCTAGTGTTTCTGCCATTTCTTTAGATATGTGTTCATTTGTTTTCCTGTCGTGTCTGTTATACAGTGTGGTGTCGTCAGAATATATACTCATCTCACAGACAATTGTGTCAGGGAGGTTATTTATGAATATTAGGAATAACAGAGGTTCAAGTATAGACACTTCGGGCACTCCCGCATTTATATCATATTGTTTAGATGTACGACCGTCGAGGACAACCTGGTTTTTTTCTTATCTAAGAAGGATTTAATTATGTTATGTATTCTTCCAGTGATACCGTATGATCTGATTTTCTTGAGAATACGCCTATGCCATACCTTGTCAAAAACCTCTACAGCTACCGCGCTTCCCTCCACCGCTTTGTCCAGTGAATGGTATATACCTTATGAGATTACAGTTAGGATGTCTGCTGTGGAACGGGCCTGCATAAATCCATATTTTTGGTCAGTCAGAAATTAAGCATCTGTAAAGTGATGGACTAGAGCTTGTTTAATTCTGGTCTCAAATATTTTGGCGAAAAGTGGGAGGAGACAAATGCGGCAATAATTTACTGGGTCAGCTGTTTCGCCAGAATTCTATAAAACTGGTACCAAAGAAGCAGTTTTCCAGCAAGTAGGAAAGCAAGATTCATTAGGGCATTTGTTGTAAAGTTTTGAGAGAACTGGATCTACTGCAGTGCCAAGATTTAACGTACATACAGACATGTGTGTGTACGGTGATAATGACGTACAAATATAACTGTGCGTGGCGAATAATGACGTAAAAGGGAAGTTAAACGTTATAACACAAGTACAAACATAAAAGTATGTAAAAGGTGATAACGTACGTATAAACATACATGTGTACAGAACTTTATAACATACGTACAACCGTAACTAAGTGAAAGATTATATTCTACGTGCAAATATGAAAGTATGTGAAAGGTGATTACGTGCGTGCAAACATATATGCGTGTGTAAAAAAGATAACGCATGTACGAATATAAATGAGTGTGGAAGGTGATTACGTACGTACATAGAAATGTGTGTGAAATGTAAAAAGATAATAATGGGAAACGTTATAAGGTATATACAAACATAAAAGAATGTGAAGATCTACAGTCTTCGCGAAGACCAATCTCTTGTTTTTTTTAGGAGTAAGAAAACTCACTTTTGTAATACATCCTGGACTATTCAGGTTATGAAGCACTTAGGAGTATGACTCTATCTAATAATCCCTTCTGTAAGTATGGAGACTTGCAGAGTACTACTAAAACAATTTTGTTATCAACCTTTTTATGAGTAAAGAGAATCTTTAAGTGATCAGTGAAAAAAAAGGGTTCCTGCAGAGCACTACTTCATGCACTGAATATAATTTAGGATTCCTCAAGGTTATTATACACTAAGTGTCTCTTTTTTTTTGTAGTCAAACATAAAAATACATTCACACAAAATATTTTTCAACTTAATTTACACATTAAAATTGTGCTAGAAATGTCGTTTTAAGGTGAAAGTTTGAGTCGGGAATCTCGTAACAAGCAAATTCAGAGGTTAATATAATACAGACCAATCTATTTTTATAAAGTTGTATCCCGGTCTACTTCTTTGTTTTCATAGTCTAATAAATATATTCTTCTTTTAATTACATTTGTGCCCCAAATAAAGTACAGTATTATTTTGATAAGGAGGCTACTATTAGGGGCATGTTGCAGGGATACAATGTAGAGAGTTGAGCAGCAAGATGTAAGTTCACGTTACACTTATATTCTGCGTGTCAGTAGAGTTGGGGATGGGAATTCCAAAGTTTAGTAGTTCTGGAAAAAATTATCAGAGTAGAATGTGCATGGGTCAGACTTTCATACTTGTCGGCTTTGTCGGGGGTATATATGTCGAGGGGGCACAAGGGTTTGTAGTTCGTCGGAGTATGCACTATTAAAATACTTGTAGAACACGCAGAGGGATGCAACATTTCGTCGATGTGACAGAGATTAACATTTAGATGACAAGTCAAGACCTATCAGGTCGGTGACTCTCTTTTAAACCCTGTCCAGAAGTGGGAGACTAGTAGCAGATGTGTCAGTCCAAATGTGGCAACAATACTCCGTACATGTACAAATGGTGGTCCTTAGAGCTACAGGATACTTCCAGACGTAAGTAACTTTCTAGCATGGTAGAGATAGCCCACCTGCCTCGCGGCGGCTCTGGCAATGCTCTCAATGTATCTGTTCCAACTCATGTTTCCTGTGAACGTTAGCCCGATTACTTTGGAAGAAGTGATTTATCCTCATCTTTCTTTTTTATCTACGTCCTTCATTTTAAACGTAACAGGTTAGGTCGCTAACACACGCTCTAGATCCAATCTTCATTTCAGTTCCTCTTACATATGAATGAGGCAGGGTAGGATTTCTTACATATGAACAACGTTTATCCACTTGAGCTTAATACCTCTGGCAACTACACTACTGCGGAAGTTCATACCAGTTATTGACAAGTCGTAGCCAAATCAAACGTTTTCAT
The DNA here is from genome assembly GCF_053919585.1 of Euprymna scolopes. Taxonomy (NCBI): domain Eukaryota; kingdom Metazoa; phylum Mollusca; class Cephalopoda; order Sepiida; family Sepiolidae; genus Euprymna; species Euprymna scolopes. The sequence continues at coordinate 143,104,199 of NC_136491.1, forward strand.
TTATTAATACTCCGAATTATTTAGACTATGTTTTTCTTCGGCTGATTGTCCTGAGAGGCAGTCGTCTCGGTTCGGTGATCCTTCATAAACAAAATGAAATATATATGTGAGACAAAATACAACGAAATAAAACACTTTTACTGAGTTCTTTATCCATTTTTCGTACTGAAGTTAAGCAACGTTGAACCTGGTCAGTACGACATGAGTGCCAATGTCGAACTTCCAGGTGCTGTATGTGCTCTCCATTTATGTCGAAATTGTTTCCAATCGTCCTGGAGTTCTTCTTGCTATTGAACTCAAACCGTGCCGATTCCGTAGAGGTGTGGTTGCACACCCTTGCCTCACAATTACATGCACAGCTGATCCTACAGGCGGTATCCTTTTTCTATCGAGATTAAACGGAGGAATCGAATTATCCATTTTTGCACAAACAATCATAATATCTCTTGCAACGTAAAGTGCTATTTTGGAACGTTGTTCATATTGAATTAAAGCTTCTGAAAGTTTGGCAATGATCGCGGTGTATCTGTTCAAACACATGTTCCCTCTGACCGTTAAGCCGAAGAGTAAAAACAAAGAACTTCTGGGTAATGTATCTTTAGCAATAGCTATTAGTGGTTAGTGGTTTCTTGTAATTGTTATAGAGAAGGAGCTTAGTCTAAGCGGCATAGAACGTTTCCATGCATTTTTTACCCAATTCTACTAAAAACTGGTAGACTGTTTTATGAGTTAATTTTCTATACTGAAACGCAATTTCATACACCCTTATTTCAACATCATTTCTAAATATACTATTCCTTCAAACGAAATTTACATTGAAGAATAAACATTATTTACATATTAAAATACACCGTATAAATATTCTCGAAATTTATAATCTCTAGAAGTGTAAGCCATTTTGAGTTTCAGAACAGTTTCAGATGGTTCGCTGTAACACACAAGTACTGGGAGGTGACGTGTTTGTAGTAGACAGTTCCACAGAACAAAATATTCTTACCGTGTCGAAACCCGGGAAAAGAACATGTGAAATTGCTCCAGAAAAGGTTTAATATTTATGAAGCAATTCTGGTTTCTGATTGGTTGGTAGCAGAACGTGAATTAATTTGATTCGTCAGTTCTTAGCAGCATCGTTTATAAATAGAATCATCCGACTGTGTGGGATCATACCCCATTAATCTCTTGAGATGATGGGATGTGTCTCCTAGCGGCTTCGGCTGCATGGAGACAGGGTAGTACAAGTCAAGGATTCGTCACTTGACACTCAGCCCAACAGGTGAGGGGCCGGGAACCGGCCCACCACCTGTTGGACTGAGGTACACCGCCTGGGTAATACCTAGGAGGTCCACCCTCCCAGGCCTTGCCACCGGGCTTTCCGGTGGGGCAAGTTTATTGCTTGCTGCCTGAGGCGCCCCGGCCGGGGAATGCCGACGGGGTTACTCAGGCAATTTTTAAAATTGCAGGAGTGCCCCTCCTTTAGGGGAGCCTGCGGGGTTCCCACTTTCCAGGTCTTGTGCCACATTTTGCTGAGGTGGGCAGCAAATAAATATCTACCCCATTAATCCCATTACAAGTCCATTGTGATGGGATGTCTCCTAGCGGCTTCGGCTGCAGGGAGACAGGGTAGTACATGTCAAGGATTCGTCACTTGACACTCAGCCCAACAGGTGAGGGGCCGGAACCGGCCCAGCACCTGTTGGACTGAGGTACACCGCCTGGGTAATACCTAGGAGTTCCACCCTCCCAGGCCTTGCCACCGGGCTTTCCGGTGGGGCAAGTTTATTGCTTGCTGCCTGAGGCGCCCCGACCGGGGAATGCCGACGGGGTTACTCAGGCAATTTTTTTTAAATTGCAGGAGTGCCCCTCCTTTAGGGGAGCCTGCGGGGTTCCCACTTTCCGGCCTTGTGCCACATAATGCTGAGGTGGACAGCATTTAAATAATTACCGCATTAATCCCAAAATATTGCAACATCCTCCCTATTTTTTATAATGGGGAAGTTCCTTGTGTTTGTTCGGCTCAAAAATAAATATATATTTTTATATTCACTTAGACATAACAAAAATTAGAAATCATTTGGATCTTAGAATTTTAGCATTTGAAAAGATGCCATTTTTAATTGTGTTCAAATGTCAAAAAGGAAAATTACAAAGATTGTTTTTTTTAAGCAAATGTATTAGTTACTGATTAGAACGTTAAAGTGTTAATACAAATAAAATGGATACAGTTTAACGTCTTGTCCATGACTATTTTTTTTGATATATAGAAATCTATATAGTCTGAGCATTACCCCTAGGGTTTTCTGCTGATATTCATGCAAAAAAGTAAGAGCCTTCTTATAAGTGGAACTTCGCTGGTCTGTATTTTTAATATATAGAAATCTATATACATACAGGGCAGTGAAAGAAAAAAATATTCAGTCGAATTCACCAACAAGATTTGAGAAAAAACGTTGTAGCTTTATTCTTGTCGCCGGTTTCGTAAATACATCAGCGATATTTTGTTCTGATGATATGTAATTCAAAATAATGGTCTCTAACACTTAGTCCGACGCGAGCCGTTTTTAAGGTCAGAACTCTACTCGAAAACGAATAGCCTATGCAAGAATATAGAACAGAGCTAGGACCAACTTTCTTTCTACTATAGGAGGCAGAAGATTAACCTAAATAAAAAAATAAAAAAGAATAAAGAATAAAAGGGAAAAAGAAAAAAAAAAAGTAAAATTACCATACACATGTGCGCACTAAACTATAAATAGATATAAAATCCGGGGAAAGGAAGTGAAGCCGACACACTAAGCAGGGTTCGCTCGCTGACAGACGCGAAAATTTTGAAAATGGGCAAACAATATAAGCTAAGTTTAATTTAACAAATCCTAATATTACCAAAATGGCAACTGCTTTTTTTTTTTTTTTTTTTTCTAAAATTTTGACTAATGTATTTTAACTATATGCGCATATATTGTCTTTAACTCTTTGCTTCCATGCGAGTCGTTTCTTATTACTTTATTTTTTATTTATTTATTCACTTTGTTTGTTTATTTCTCGTTTTGCTTTTACCAACTGTGTATACCTTCTCTTTAAATGTATTTATTTAATGCATTTTAATTACATATGCGTAAAAATGGTCTCTAACACTTAGTCCGACGCGAGCCGTTTTTAAGGTCAGAACTCTACTCGAAAACGAATAGCCTATGCAAGAATATAGAACAGAGCTAGGACCAACTTTCTTTCTACTATAGAAGGCAGAAGAACTTTATTTAAGTAGTATACTTAATATATGCAATCACCGTACGCTTGCTTGTATGTAAGTGTCCTCCATGATACCCATACCATACCAAACCACTGCACGTGGCTCATAATTTGACTGGCACTATATTTTTAACTGCAATACACATAATCCCAGCTGTGATACTAGGGCTAATTTTCTGAATAGATGCAACACTCTGCGCCTGACCTTAATGACTACAATCCCAAATCCCAACGAATTAGCTGTCCCTATAACTGGGAGGGAAAAACCCAATAGCTAGCTACGAAATCCTATACATTTTACCTCCAAGACGATTGCGTTTGTCTTACCTGCATGCATAAAAAAAAAAAAAAAAAAAAAAAAAAAATTTCCTCCCTTCTTCAGACTAAACCTTACCTGTAACTCAAAAATCCTAATGGAAATCCATCTGTAAATAAATAACCCCTCTGCTCTTGAACGCTAACAATCTACTCCTTCCAACCTATCCGCCACTAAACTCCCACATTGCTCCGGTGCTCCGCATCTGTAGTTGAATCGCTAACTTCCAGCCCCTAATCCCTCACATGCAAACTGTTTTAATAACCATCACTAAACATCTATACATTTCTACCTCCTAAGGCATGCATTACAGCTCATTCCTATCCAGCAAGGGACTTAACAGCCAATGCACACAAAGGCAGGTACTTAACAGCCAAAGTACCCAGAAACAAAGCGATATGCACTACACAACTGTCTCGAGTTTTGCAACGATTAATTACGATATTGAAACGACACTCCTTGTTATGCAAAACGCCCCATGACTCTTACTAAAAAATACCTACAACTCCAACTCTATTCGCACCTACTGAAAACCTGCCCATATATATATCTATTCACCTAATTACGCATGACTCAATACTTGCTGTCTTATCCATGCTATATTGCACTTACATCTTAACCCTCCTATCATCTAAAATAGCTCGGGCACAACTCGTAGCTCAATTCTTAATACCTACTCATACTGTAACACTATACTAGACCTAAGCTAACATTAATAAAATAAAAAAAAAAGGGTACGACTAAAATCACATTATCTCCTCCCTAACAAGCCCTCTTACAAACATAGACGCTTACACTGCATGAACTTCACCCACCCCCTTTATCCATTAACAAGTAAATAGCATGTCCCTAAATCACTTTGAGGAGTGTAACTAATCAGTAGATATAATCCCCAACAAACTAACCCAGTAACACTAACAACGCGGGGTCGCAGAAATACCTGGATTAGAACCTAGGCGCGGAGAAAACCCTCTCAGGGCTGACGGACCCAGTAGATCTTCCCAGATCATCCGTCTAGGAGAAGGAAAACTCTGAAACTAAACCAAAGGGGAGAGAGGCCTCTTCAGTCTTGGATGACAACCTTCCTAGAGCTGGTGACTCAAACAAATTCACCGGTTTGCAAACCTAAATTGCTTAAGGAGTAGATAGGCTCTGTCTATCGCCCGGCTTCCATACTCCTTCTTTGCCTATTAGTCAAGCGCAGAGACACTATCTCAGTGATTCGACAGAAACACCCAGCGGTAGATCTTGTTTCCTGGCTAGGGCAATGAACGCCGTTCTTCCCCATTCCCAGCATGCCCCACCCCTAAAACTGAACATTTGGGAGTGCTTGAGTATAAGATATGCCTGAGCAGTTAGATTGGGTTGACCTTCTCCTAAAGGGTTGAGGGTACCGGATTGACAGTTCCTGGCTGCTGTTCCCGACTGGTAGTACAGGAGCCCTAACTCTTTGGTAGCGCTTAGAGCGGCTGCTCCATCAACAGTTGAATAATATCGGGTTGTTTGCAGTGCCATGACGCGCATGGAAAGGGACCCTGCACTCATCCCCGGTGGGCTTTCCTGAGGCCACAATCCTAATTGGAGAAAGGTCAGCTGATGGTCTACTTGTGATGCATGTCTGAAGCTCCGCATAACCTCTTGCTTAGCTCCCCCTTACCGAAACTCTTAAAAAAAAATATGACGACAGTACAATCTAAAAATAAGCTTAAACCAGGATTAGGGACAAACAAATTCAACTTGCCTCCTCCCTTGAGGCTCTCATTCACAAATATCCGTGGGCTTAGAACTAACTTAGCTGATGTTGAAGCATTTCTCTTAACAAATACCCCGGATATCTTAGCACTAAGTGAGACTAACCTACACTCCTCCATTCCCTCTAACCACTTTAACATGCCTGGATATCTCCCACTCTGCCGTAAGGACTCTGACAGACATATGCACGGACTTGGAGTTTACATTCGTAATACCCTTCCCTTGACTAGAGAAACAAACCTAGAAACAGATGATCAAGCCTTTATGTGCTTTAGACTAAACGTGCAACACAGTATTAGCTACTATTATTTTCTCTACCGCTCTCCCTCGACTCAGGACTGCTCCATAATAAACAAAGTATCTGACAGCATAGACACGGCACTGTCCCTCGACACTAGCGCACAAATACATGTGTTTGGTGACTTTAATGTCCACCACAAAAACTGGCTTGGATTCTCTACTCACACAGATGCAGCGGGCAGCACAACCCATAGCTTCGCTATATCTCACTCCCTATCACAAATTGTTACGTTTCCAACCCGTTTCCCTGACCAGGAAGAACAACACGCATCACTTCTAGATCTGTTTTTGACCACAGTTCCCGATGACTGCATAGCGAAGGCCCACAGCCCACTCGGGAACGCTGATCATGCAGTGATAATGGTTGAAATCGCCCTAAACTCTAGACCCAAAACTGAAGAGCCAGTGCTCAAAACAACGAGATATTATAATAAGGCTGACTGGGAAGCCATCAGGGAACTAATTAGAGATGCTCCATGGAAAAATATTTTCTCTCTCCCTGCTGAACAGTGTGCAAACGAGACCACTGACTGGTTCAAAACTGCAATCGAAGCGCATGTTCCCATGCGGAAATTTTATAGTAAGCCCCACTCTCCCCAATGGTTTACGTCGACTTGTGCAACTGCCATTACTCAAAAGCAGCATGCATACCGTAGGTTTAACCGACATAAGTCCAGTTCAAACAGACTGAAGTATATAGAAGCTAGAAATAACGTTAAGAAAGAAATAGCGACAGCTAAGAGAGAATTTACGGAAACCACTAAAAAGCGCATCGAAGCACAAAAACTAGGAACTCGAGACTTCTGGAAAATCTACAACAGTGTAGTAAATAATGGGCAATCGACAATTCCCCCACTAACCAACAATCACGAGGTTGTCTCCTCAGCAACCGACAAGGCTAACATGCTTGCCAGTCGGTTTGCCTCCAACTCCACACTGGACCCTTCCAACCACCCCCTACCTGACTTTCCTATGCGGACAGACGCCACACTAGACGATCTGAAAACCACCCCTGCTCAGGTGCATGCTATCATAAAAAACCTTGACACCTCAAAAGCATGTGGACCCGATCTTATCCCAGCTGTGCTATTAAAAAAGTGCTCAGCCGAAGTAGCTCCAGTTCTCTCCAAACTCTACAACAAATGTCTTAATGAAGCTTGCTTTCCGGGCTGTTGGAAAACTGCTTCTGTTGTACCAGTATTCAAGAATTCTGGTGAAAGGACAGACCCATCAAATTATCGCCCCATTAGCCTCCTTCCACTTTTTGCCAAAATATTTGAGACCATAATTAACCACGCTCTAATCCATCATCTTACAGATGCTAAACTACTGACTGACAAACAATATGGATTTAGACAAGCCCGTTCCACAGCAGACATCCTCACCGTGATCTCTGAACGTATATACCAATCACTGGACAAAGCGGGGGAAGGCAGAGCGGTAGCTCTAGATATATCTAAGGCTTTTGACAGGGTATGGCATGAGGGTCTCCTCAGTAAAATCAGATCATACGGTATCACTGGTAGAATACTTAACATAATTAAATCCTTCTTAGATAAGAGAAAAATCCAGGTAGTCCTCGACGGTCGCACATCTAAACAATATGATATAAATGCGGGAGTGCCCCAGGGTTCTATCCTTGGACCTCTATTGTTCCTGATATTCATAAATGACCTCCCCGACAACATTGCCTCTGAGATGGGTATATATGCTGATGACACTACACTCTATGGCAGACACGACAGGAAGACGAATGAACACATTTCTAAAGAAATGGCAGAAACACTAGAGGAAGACCTCCAATCTGTAGTGGAATGGGGACAAAAGTGGTTGGTCGCGTTCAATGCTGCCAAGACTAAACTAGTTTCATTCAATAATTACAAGAAACCCTCTCTACCACCAATAGCAATGGCCAACGACTCTTTATCTGAGAGTCCATCTTTCAAACTCCTTGGCCTAACGTTCACAGGAAACATGAGTTGGAACAATTACATTGAAGGCATTGCCAGGGCCGCTGCAAGAAAGGTGGGCTCTCTCTACCGTGCTAGAAAACTACTAACACCCGAAAGTATCCTGTACCTCTATAAGGCCACCATTCGCCCATGTATGGAGTATTGCTGCCACATCTGGGCTGGTGCATCTGCTACTAGTCTCTCGCTCCTTGACAAGGTTCAAAAGAGAGTCGCAAATCTGATAGGCCCTGAACTGGCATCTAAGCTTCAGCCTCTGTCCCATCGACGAAATGTTGCATCCCTCTGCCTGTTCTACAAGTATTTTAGTGGTGAATGCTCTGATGAACTGCAATCACTTGTGCCCCCACGACGCGAGCACCCTCGACAAACCCGACAGGCTACTAGATCCCACCCCCACACTGTAGAGGTCCCTAGATGTAAAAGATCTTTTTACTCCAATAGTTTCTTCCCCAGAACCGCAAGACTCTGGAATTCCATTCCAGGTCCCTGCTTCCCCAACAGTACTGACGTGCAGAAGTTCAAGTGTAACGTGAACCGACACCTTGCTGCCCAAATCCCTACATAGTACCCCAGTAGTTGTTGCCCCTGATAGTAGCCCCCTACACCAAAGTGGCAATTTGCCTTGTTTGGGGTGAAAATGTAATAAAAAAAAAAAAAAAAAAAAATAATGGATTCCTTTTTTATCTCATTTTTTATGAAATGGTACTTTATATCTATATGCTTAGATCTTTGGTTGATTATCGTGTTCTGTGCTAAGACTATACTGGCTTGATTATCACAATTAATTACTACGGGGCTTGTAATCAATTCTGGCTCCAAAATAGTCTTCATGATATTTTTAAGGTAGTGTGCTTCCTGGGTCGTGTGTGTGATCGCGATAAATTCTGCTTCACACCTAGAGAGAGATACAATCTGTTGCTTTTTAGATTTTCATGAAATAATAGGCCCATTTTCTGAGAGTCTGAAACAATATCCAGATACAATTTTGCGATCTTCGTCGTTTGCCCAGTCTTAATCCGAAAAACCTTCTAATTTTAGGGGATTTCTTGATTTCCTAAATACTAACTTCTGTTCTTTAGTTCCTTTTAAATTACGTAGGACTTGTTTAGCTCTGTTTAAATCCTTCATTGTCGGTCGTGATAATTTTTGTGACAGTTTTGTTACTGTATAGCATATGTCGGGTCTGGTTGCAGTCATTAAATATATAAGACTACCTATAATTTCGCGATATTGTGTGTCAAAAATTATTTCAGATTATGTGTGTATATTTTTATTAATATCATTTTCGACCGGTGAAGAGCGTTTCTTGCACTCTCCCATTCCAAATTTTAATAGTATTTTGTCGATGTATCTCGATTAAGTCATCGTAACAAGTCCTTTACTTTGAGTGAATTCTATCGCCAGAAATCAGGATATTTTACCAAGATCAGTCATTTTGAATATTTTACTTAATTTGTTCTTAACATCCGTTAACATTATGTCACAATTTGATGCGATTAAAATATCATCGACCCACAAAACCAAAATCAGTAGTTTATCGTCTTTGTGTTGGGTATATAAACAGTGGTCTACAGCGCATTGTCTAAATTGATGTTTAATAATATAATCATGGAATACTGTGTTCCAACACTGAGCACTCTGCTTTAGACCATATAATGACTTGTTAAGTCGCCACACGCTATTTTTATTTTTCATTATAAATCCATCTGGAGGGGTAATATAAATTTCACAGTCTATTGGGGCATTCAAATAAGCATTTTTTACGTCCATTTGATGAATGTTTAGGTAATATTGTGATGCGACTTGCAGTAAAATTCTGATTGTCGTTAGGTTTGTGGTCGATGAAAACGTAGACAAGTATTCTTTACCGTAAATCTGGGAGCACCTCTTAGCAACAAATCTTGTATGTACTGTTCTACGCCTGATGCTGTACTCTTTTTTGTAAAGACCCATCTGGTAGAAATAACATGTTTATCTCTTGGGAGAGGCACTACCGTATAGGTATCATTTTCGGTTAAGGCATCTATTTCTTTTTTCATGGCAATTTTCCATTCATCACAATGTCTGAATTAATTGCTTCCTTGAAGCTTTTTGGCGCATTTTCAATTGAGTAGCAATAGTCGATTTGTTAATCCTTTATATTGTCGACCACAAAAAATAGGGGCGTCTTCTATTTCTTTTGGGATATCTTTCGACTTTATCACATTCATCATCATCATCATCATCATCATCATCATCATCATCATGGACACTCTCGTCTCCGTCATTTTTTATTGTTTTCGTTTGTTCTAATTATGTGAGGTAATATAATTTAATCCTCTTCATATGAAGGGGTTTCGTCTGTAAAATTAAACGTGTCTGTGAATTTTACACACCGGATTATTTTTATTTTTATTTTTTTCGGGAAAAAATATTAAATTGGCTGGACTGTTTTTATCGTATCCAAGAAATATACCTCTGTCGGCTTTAATATTCAATTTACTCTTTTTCTCTATATATGCGAAGCAAGTTGAACCAAATATATGCATTCTGCTTAAATTTGTTTTTTTTTTTACCGCAGAAAGATTCATATGGAGTATTAGATAGCGTTTTGTTAAAGCACATGTTGCGTATATAGGCTGCCGCCATAAGTGCATACGTCCAGAGGTTTTTAGGGAGTTTTGATTCAATGGGTAGGCATCTTGCCATTTCAAAAAGTGTCCGTCACGCACGTTCAGCAGTCCCGTTTTGGTGTGGCGATCTAGGAGCTGATGTTTCATGCCTGATATGATGGTTAATTAGTAAAAGTTAAAGGTCTTTATTGGTGAATTCCGTACCGTTGTCAGAGCGAATACACTTGATTTCACCGTAGGGGGCCATGTCAGCTAGATATTTCTTAGTTGCTAGCAGGGTATCAGATTTGTTCTGTAAAAAGTAAACCATTATTAAACCTGAATGGTCATCTACGAAATTCAACACATATCTATAATGTTCTCTGGCCATCGGTTCTACGGGACCGTTCAAGTCACAATGCACCATTGATAGGATTTTTTCGGCCTTTTTGTCTGGTATCTTGTTTTGATAGTTTGTAATTTTCCCTTGCGTACAGACGTCGCAGTTGAAGGTTTTTGATGTTTGTATTTGCATTCCATCAACTACAGTCGGCAACTTTTTGATATCAGGAATATTGCAGTGTCCAAGAATTTTATGCCATGTCTGTATATCATGGCAGGCGGTTTTTGATGGGACTACGCTATTTAAATAATATAGGCTTCCATTTTCTTTAATGTCGAATACAGTTCCATACGGGTATACCAGTTTTGATTTATTGGGGCTAAAGCTTCTATTTACACCTTGTTTTGTGGCAGCTTGCACAGAAAATATATTTGTTTAAATTTTGAGATTAGAAGAGCGTTTTCTAGAATACAGAAACACAATTCACCTTTATTGTTCTTTAGCGAGATTTTCGCATTGCCTCTTTTCAAAACGATATCATTGACTTGACTCCCGTCAGCTAAGTCTACAAAATGATTTTGTGGCTTAAAGTTGGGTTCAAAATTGATAAAATCAGATTCCTTTGTAATCACATGTGCCGTGGCCCAACAATCGACAAGAAAATTATTATTCTTCGTTGAAGCATCAAATGTACACGAAAATAAAAATGTATGTTCGCTAACAGAGCTCTCTACATTTTTAATGTAGTCGCCATTTTGAGTCCTGTATCTACATAGGAAATTCTTGTGATTAGGTCGTCCACAATTATAGCAAATAATTTTTGTACTTTTTTTTAGGAAAAACCCTGCTTTTGGCAAAGTTGCGTTTTTTATTCCTGGCATGGGTATAATTCGATTTTGGTGTTTTTATGTGTGTATTTTTAAATTTCATGATATTTGTGGATTCGTTTTTTTTCTGTTATCATTTTTTTCAGTTTCTTCGTAACTTCTGAGTGCTACCTTGAATTGGCTAAAAGTCATGGGTTTTTCTTTCTGAGTTATCACGTTGGTAAATGGCTTGAAATCACTCGGTGATCCCTTGAGGACCATGGAAATTAACAGACTGTCACTTATAACTTCACCAGACATTTTAAAAGAATTTGCAGTTGTCTCGGCTCTTATAATATAATCAGTAATATTTTCGGCTTCCATTCGTTTTAGAGAGGTCAGTTCAGTGTATAAAGAAATAATTTTGGGTTTTCCTTTCGATAAATAATGCTCTCTCAATATGTTTAATGCTTTGCAGCCGTCGTCCAGGGCTTCTCTCATTATCAGGAATCGACTTCGGTCATCTTAACACTGTATTAATTCCGCAAAGACAGTTGCGTTCTTTTCAATGAAGTCGGAGTCGTTTCTGTTTTCAGGTTGTGTTTGTAGTACTTTATTTAATATTTATTAAAATGTTTAAATTTGTTGATTTAAAATATTCACTTAATTTAATTTAATCATTTTAATTAAATTCTCAATGATTTCCAGTTATTTTCAATTATTATCCGCCAACATTTGCGTTTAAAAACAAAAGTAAGAATTGTTTACTATGAAAGTTGTTTCAGCGGTAAGCTACGAGATTTATTTCATTTTTATTTAATAATGGGTTCTCCTTCTCTCAGGTAAATTTAATTATTTAGTGTATCTAAAATAATATTAAACTAAAAGCTTCTCCAGGAAATGTGATATATATATATATATATATATATATATATATATATATATATACATATATATATATACACATATATATATATATTCTTTAACACTTCTTTAAAATCTTTAAAACTATGTAAAACGGTGTCTTTCGTTTTGACTTTATTTTGTCAGTAAGTCAATTAATCAAGTTTGCTTATTTAGTGTATCTGAAATAGTATTAAACTAAAAGCTTCTTCAGGAAATGGCATATATATATATATATATATATATATATATATATATATATATCAAAGACGATACATATATATATATATATATATATCAAAGACGATACATATATATGTATATACATATATACGTGTGCGTGTGTATCGTCTTTGACGTTTATTTAAAACCTTTAAGACTATTTAAATAAGTGTCTTTCGTTTTGACACTATTTTGTCATTAAGTAAATCAATCTTCCGCCTCGCTGAATGGTTTTACTTACACGAAGAAACAAAAGTACCACTATTCTATAAGGGGTCACTAGTTATTTACCGTGAAACACTGTTCCGGGATTTAAAAACAAAACAATATAATACTCCATGGCTCCCCAGTAGTTTTGATCAGACACCACTTCTCTGTTTTAAATACTGGATCTATTTGTCCTCCAGATAAATTTAGGCTCATTCAGGTCATTAAAAAATACTCTTACCTGTGTCCTCCGTGTCCATTTTCCCTACAAATTCAGGTTCCTATTAACAAAGTTTTATATAGTGTTTTGTTCAATTCATTCTACTAGTTATCACGCCCTTCATTCTTATTAGTAGTATTTACATATATTAATATTTTCAGTCACTCGTACTATTTCTATAATTATCAGTTAATAAAGATATATAATATATATATATATATACATATATGTATATATATACATATATATATAATAGCAAATAGCAGTTATATATATATATATATATATATATATAATAGCAAAATTGCAGTTATCTACAAAAACGCAGAAACCTAATTAGTACAAAAATTCCAACCCCAGTAATGTTCATAATTCAGACTAGTATATTTTTAAAAATTGCTCTAGCCTGCAGCGTTTTTTTTTTTTTTTGTACGTTTGAATAGTATCTCATAATTTTAATTCGCCGGGCGTATGTATAGAAGAAAAACGCCTTTGCATTTCTACAAGCGTCAAAAATATTCTGTACAGATAAATGTTTATTATTTTTTTATTTCATTTTGTTTCTAACTGAGGAAGATGAAGGAAAAAATAATGTATTCGTCTCTGTTCATCTGTGTTTGAAAATAGACTAAGACGTTCATTAGGCATGCATTGCACGTTATTTAAGCAGAAAATGAAATTTAGAATCTAATCAGGTGAAACGTAATGTTGCTTGCAAGATGAACCCAGATTTAAGATGGCTAGGTCAAAGAGTTAATAAAAAGAATCAGATATCTGCTGAAATTGCAATAATCTGGCATGATATCAAAAATAATTCGGTGAGGTTGGCACAATCTGTATTCTCTTGAGATGTTGGCACTGCTGAAATGTTCAATATCAAAATTCTAGTAGCATAATCTTTAGATTGTGAAATAAATGTTAAAGGTTATAATTTTATTTAGCCTTGGTTTATACATGTCTAGTCTCAATAAATCTTTACGCTATAATGTGTTGTGTATTAATATTCATATTAAAACCCCCTTTTTACTATTTATTTAAAAAACACGACTGTTATACATGGGTCCTGTATATGAATTTATCTGCAAAAGTGTTTGCTAATTTGCATATTATTTTTAACATTGCATTTTATTCATTTTCTATTAGTTTTATTTTCAGTTTTCTATGGGATGATTTTCTTTAGTTTACTTTTCCATGTAATTATATTCATGAAGATATTCTACATGATTTATACTTATATAATATTTGCATAAAAAGTTTAAAGTAAACAAAATCCCCTTTCTCTAAATATCATATTTAAGCGTATTTAGTGACCGGGCAATGCCGGAGAGCCTGCTCGTCACAGATAAGAATGTCCTTAAGATAAATAGGGATTCATATTATAAGGTGTGGCATAAAGGCCTACTTCACAAGATTTCCAGCTACCGTATAACTGGAAATGTTTTCTCAATTATTAAATCATTTCTCTCTGATAGGCTCATTAGAGTAGTGGTTGATAGGCAGAAATTATTATACACTAAGTATTAATGCTGGTGTCCCTCAAGGGTCCATCCTGGGACTAACTCTCTTTCTGATCGACATCAATGATCTCCCAAAACACATACTTAAATCATTCGTTGACATCTATGCTGAATACACGACCATCTATGGGCAGACATCAAAGGCCTTATATGACAACGTTCTATCTGATTCTCACTCCTCTGATCTTGAGCGCATGGTACACTGGGGAAAGAGGTGGCTGGTTACTTTTAATGAATCTAAAACCAAACTTCTATCTTTACGTCATCAACGCTCTGATCCGCATCTTGCATCAATTGAAATGGATGGATCTCATCTTTGAGAGGTCCCATGTTTTGACACGCTTCTAGGATTGTACTTTACTCTTGATCTGACATGGAATACATACATCAAATCTGTTGCCAAGTTCGCTGGAAAATGGTGGGGTGCTTCTACCGCTCCAGAAGATATCTCACTGCTGATGCAATGCTCTATCTATATAAAAGCCAAGTACGTCCAAGGATGGAGTACTGCTGCCATATCTGGGCAGGAGCTACTAAAAACAGCCTATCCTGACTTGACAGAGTACAAAATATACTTCCTGGCTTAGTGGAGGATGCCCTTTTCTCTTCCCGTCAACTTCTCTCCCACAGAAGGAAAGTTTCAAGCCTGTCGTTGCTTTATCGCAATTTCTATGGGAAGTGCTCGTCTGAGCGCTAACCTCTGTGCCTAAATCAAAACGTAGATTCCATGAACACATCTTCTTTCTTAGACGTGCACGCCTGTGGAACTCTGTTCCGTTTGCCTGTTTCTCACCTAACTACAACTTGGATCTCTTCAAGTCCAACATAATAAAGTTCCTGATGATCACCTCCTTAAGTAAGACACTTTATAAAATCTCCATTACTAGCGATTACTACGATATTATCCCATTGATCACTGTAGACGCAATAACCCTTATTCTCGAGTGGCTTCCGGGCCTTGATAAGTGGTGACTTCGTTGTAAAAAATGTCATAATCACTTTTATTAATTAACTATTTTTTATGGTTTATAAGTCAGTGATTGCATTAATTAGAATTTAATAAACTGTTCTTTTCCTAACGATTGTCTTATTTACTGAACAAGTTGTTAGTATTTGTGTCACAAATCTCTCTAGAATGATCCAGTTGGTTTCTTCTGTTTTCTCTTTCTCTATGTTACATTTACTAAATAAATAAATATGTTACTAATTGTTCTACCAAAACTTCTATGCTTCGTATTTACAACGATTTTTGCAGTCGAAGATTTTATTTTTATAAATTGTCAATTGATTTACCACTGTTGTTACACGCGTTAAAAACATATACCTAAAACCTAAAGAACAAGATAAGGTGACGTTCAGAAAATAATAAATAAATGGCAAATCTTGTATTTTCAATAACGAATTAAATGAGTTTATACATATTTAAAGATGTCTGCACTTGCTGGTCTTTTGCGAGGTTGTCAAACCTTTTAATCGTTGCCGATTTAGAAGTGATGATCGATCAACGTTTTTTTTGTTTAACTGAGACAAATAAAACTATTTTAATGATCAAAAACACAACCATACTTTCGCTGGGTATAGTTCGAGGTGGGTTTTTTTTACATAGGCATCACCACTTATCAAGGCCAAGAGTCTACTCATGGATAATGGTTAATAAGTGTACAGTAGGAATTGGACAATATAGTAATCGTTCGTATGGAAAGTCGGTAAATTTTTTAACAAGCGGGACGGCTCATCAAGAACTTGTTTACGTTAGACTTGAAGACAACCATATTTCAGTCAGCTAGAAAGCAGGAAAACGGAAGACAATTCCACAGGCGTGCAGTTCTAAGAAAGAAGCTTTGTCCGTGGAATCTAGATTTAGGTTTAGGCACAGATAAAGAGCGGGGGAAATTATTGATAGTGTTTTCAGCTAGACGAGTGTTTATTGTGAAAGTTTGGCGAGGGGGGACCATAGACTGAAGCTCAGTCGAATACTTTCCATGAAAATAACAATACATCAGAGACAAACTCGCAACATCTCTTCTGTGAGGTAGAGGTGCCAGGGAAGAGAAAAGAACATCTCTTACGAGGCTACGGTGTCTATTTTGAACTCTATCAACACAGGACAAGTCCTTTCTAGCAGCTCCTGCCCAGATGTGCCAACAGTATTCCATCCTTGGGCGTACCTGGCTCTTATATAGATAGAGAATTGCATCAGCAGTGAGATATCTACTGGATCTATAGAAAGATCCCACCATTTTTCCAGCGGCCTTGGCAACATATTTGATGTACGTGTTCCATTTAATATCAGAAGTAACGGTCAAGCCAAGAAGCTTGTCAAAACTTGAGGCCTCCTGAAGACGAGAGCCATTCATTTCAATTGATGCCAGATATGGATCAGAGTGTTGATGATGTAAAGAGAGAAGCTTGGTTTTAGATGCATTAAAAGTAACGAGCCACTCCTTTCCCCATTGTACCACGTGCTCAAGATCAGAGGAGAAATAATCGGAGAGAACTTGGTCGTTTACTGTCTTAGATGTGCTACCATAAATGGTAGTGTCATCAGCATAAATATCTACAAATGATGTAAGCATGTGATTTGGAAGATCATTAATGTAGATCAGGAATAGAGTTGAGCCGAGGATTGACCCCTGAGGGACTCCAGCATTAATACTGTGAGCTTCTCATTTTTGCCCATCAACTACTACTCTTATGAACCTGTCAGAAAGAAATGATCTAATAATTAAATCATTTCCAGCTATACAGTATCTAGAGATCTTGTGAAGTAACCCTTCATGCCATACCCTATCAAAAACCTTAGATATGTCAAAAGCAATTGCCCTAGAAAAGTTGCCTTCGTCGAGTGATTCGCTAATCCTATGAGATATAACTGTAAGTACATCTGTTGTAGATCTAGCTGAACGTAAACGATAGTGTGTGTCACTAAGAAGGTTGTTTTTTTTATAAGATGGTTGATTACTTCTCTATTTAACACTGATTCTAGCAACTTACTCATGATGCACAGGAGATTTATTGGCCTGTACTGAGAGGGTGATGAGCGATCACCTGAATTCTTAAATACAGAGCATACTGATGAGATTTTCCAGGGTGATGGGAAGCAATTCTCCTTCAGACAACGTTTAAACAATTTGTAAGTATGGGCGCTGCTTCTGGTTGAAGTTTTTTTAGTACTATAATTGGAATACCGCCAGGGCCGGTTGCTTTACTGTAATCGAGGTTTTGGTTAGCTTGGCGACATCATATACGGATATATGTATATCACATAGCGTGTTTTTTGATACAGGAGGAAATATTGGAGGTTGGCGGCCTTGGTTGCAAAGGTTAGAATTAGCAGCAAAGTTCTTGGCAAGGAGTTTGGCTTTGTCTGATGCTGACGAGATTATCTCGGGTCCATGGATGATAGTTGGGATAGAGCACAAGCTTCTTTTCAGGATTCTGTTTGCTATTTGCCAAAACTGGTTGGAACCAAGCCGCTGCTCCGCTATTTATGACTTGAGAGAATTGGCTTAGGAGAGAGGCCTTAATGTTATGTGAGCTAATAGTTTTCTACTTAACTTGACTTATAATTAAGTGGTATCAGTGACACAGACGGATACACCGAAGTATCATTCGCCTTAGATTACAGGTTTCTAACATTGTAAACGATATATCAGTCTCAATGTCTCAAGAAAAAAGAATGATTTGAAAACGTCAGTTTTCTCTCAGCTATAAAGCCGTGACGTTATACGCTATTTTTCGAGTATTTTTGATTAACCGTTTTACATGTTGCCTATTTTTTTCAACCTCGAGAATTTTTATATTATCCATAGCTCAGTTGTCATACACGCAATGTGATTATATTAATAATTCACACTAGTCACCTTAATCCCTTTTTACATAGGGTCCTTAATTACTAACATATATACGCGAGTAATATCTTACAATGAAAATACCCAAGTAAAATTTATAATGAAAATACAATAATCCTCATTCACTCTATAGATCTGCTTTTCTCTCTCATATTCTCTCTTTCTTGCTTTCGCTCTCTCTCTCTCTCTCTCTCACTTTAATATGGAAATATAATATTTGATTAATTGATACTATCAGTCAGACTCGACGTTGTCCGAACTTGAATGAGATTAAACAAATGTCCCATTCTTCGATACTTGTATGTTCTTCGAAATCGATGGTATCGTCTATTTTTTGATCAAATACGTTGATTGCCTGCGCTCATTAGAGATCTACAACTGCAGTGTACCGAATAGAACTTTACACATCGTCTCCGCATTGACTTAGTCTACAATACACTGTAGCCTACATTGCACTGTACAGTATATACTTTTGATTTATGAAGTTATCTGTATATTTTAAATTTAAATTCAAAAGTCAATTACACTGGTTGGTTTTATAGGCTGGGCTTTTTTTATTGTGTCCGCAATAAAACTTTTTAAATGCAACTATTATGTTAGGCTGTATAAAAGTGTAAACTTTAGTCAAAACCAGATTGTCTTTGTTTTAATATAACTTTTTCTATTATCGATTTCCGATATTAACAGGGGCATTCCGTTACAAAACCTACGTAAGAACATCCCCATATATATAAAGTATCTTTGTATGAAATTTTAAAAGAAAAATCGGCCCGACCGCTTCGAATCAATAAAATACGAACTAACACACAACAATTCCCTTTTATGTAAGAGTAGAGATTTAAATTCCCTTTTATTTAAGAGTAGAGATTTAATAAACAAAAATATTAAAAACAAGGGAATAATTGTTGGTATTTATTGCGAGTGAAACATATTTTCTTTATTAGCCATTAAAAGTTTGCTCATTTTACATTAGAAAAAACTGATAATCTACAGAAAATTCTAAAATATCTTCGTTGCTTACACCAAAATATTAGTAATATTTTTCTCCTACGACTACTTTACGCTATATTAAGATTTAACTTTGATACAACCTTGATGTAAGACCATCGCTCGTAAAATGAACATAATTACAAAAATGAGATAAAATGTCACATATTTCACAGTCTTTTTGATTAGGACGAAATTCAACTGAGAGTATCAGAAAATTATATGAAAATAATTTATATTAATTATTTAATAAAATACATATATAATTATTTAATTTTTCAATGTTTCAATTTAAGAACAAATGCTTTGAAGGATGTAATTTTTCATTCACGTTTTTTTCTTTATTTTGTTCTTTTTTATATATACATGTGTTTTAAAATATTTATTTCTATGCAATATATAAAACGGAATTTTTGCAATATTTACAATTCTTGAGAAGAAGCCACTGACACTGGAAATTGATAACAAGGAGTCACTAAACAACGATTAAATAAAGGAAGGAAATAGGAGCAGTCAATTCAAAAGACCGCATGGAGGTTTAGTATTTACATAGAATACTTACACTTACAACATAGCATCTGTGGTAAAGAATATGCAATACAGAAAGGATTGACTAATAAAATTACGCTTCTGTACATAATCAAGCAACCTCAAGACTCATCGGCTCAAATATAAAAACACCAATTCACTTATGGTCTGATTGTAGAGTTATAGAATTATAAAGATAGGTATGTGTTTTTGAACAAATGTTTCATTTTAAATTTCCTTACAGAAAAGACTTCCCTGATATGAACAGAAATGAGCCAGTCATGTAGTTCTCTTTTGACATGAATTGATAATTTTGCATTGCAAATATTTACTTTAAAATTATACATTTTTCAATTATATATCACTGAGTATATAACTTGTTTAACAGACGAACGGCTATAATTAAGAATTACTTAGAAAGTCCAAAGTTGTTTATCACTAAACACACTGTGTTTTTGTGTATGAATTAAAAACTTGAAATAATAAGATTTAAAAATAAATAAAAGATGATGAACATGAAACAGAAATAAGTAATTAGGTGTAAACACTTTAAAATATATGTACTTCGAAGATGTTTAGTTGCAAATGACGAATTTTCTTAAGAAATAATGAAAGACTCATTTTCTTACAATATCGTTAAAAGTTTACTTACTGGTTCTAGCTGCAGTCAATGTCCAACTCTTTCATATTATCCTATACGTCAATGAGAAAACATACTAGTTTAACATGAGTATGAATGTGTAATATACGTAACATAGTCAAATTGTAATCAATTCTGTAGTAGGTAGAATAGCCAGAACCTTTTTTACATGGTAGTTACAAATTATCAAGGCCAGGAAACCACTCGGGGATAAGGATTATTGCGTGTACAGTAATCAATGGGATAATTGATTAGTAGTAATTGTTAGTAATTGAGATTTGATAAAGAGTCTTCCTTAAGGGGGCGGTTTATCAGAAATTTGTTTATATTGGACTTAAATACATCCAAGTTGTAGTCAGGTGAGAAACAGATAAACGGAAGAGAGTTCCACACGCGTGCACTTCTAAGAAAGAAGCTTTGTTCATCGAATCTACCATTTGATTTAGGCACAGATAAAGAGTAGTGAAAATTATTGACAGTGGTTTCAGCTAGACAGGTGGTTTTCGTGAAAGATTGGTGAGAGGGGCAAGGGATTAGAGCTCAGAAAAGCACTCGTCATCGAAGTAGCGGTATATATTATATAAATAAGCGTGTGATACGTAAATCATTATTTACAAAATCTTAATTATCTTGGTATTAAATTACTCTAAATAACTGAATATATGAACAGCCGTGTGTGGTTACGTTGTTTATATGTATGTAATTGATGTTTTTATAGATACACATGTATAAGTATGTTTATATGTAGCTGTTATAAGTGTCACTATTATAATATGATTAGTGTATAGGATAAAGTCGGAAAATGGTTAATAATTTCAAATCGACGAAACAGGCATTGGCATATTTAAATATGTATACAGACGAAAAGGAAATTACTTTGTTTAGGTTAATAATACAAACTATCAAATAGTGCTCCATTAAAAAAAAAATTATGCTCTATCAGGGAACCTCAGCGTTACCCGGAATATATTGAAGAACAATCAATGCTTCACACTTCCAATACATTTATTGTCATCGAAATCGCCTATCTTTAAATCAAACCCATTGATTCCCTGTACTAGAGGAAGTTTTACACGCCTCCCCATAGTGACTTCATCCAAAATGCATTGTAGTCTACATTGCGCATTAAAAATTGCTGTTTTTTCTTAAATTATTTTTATATGAGGTTTGCATTAGAAATTTAAATACAAAAGTCAAGCATTATGGTTTTATTGTGCTCTAAACGAAAACATACATTTTCAATTCTTTGTGTTATTCAAGAAACATGCTACTTATTTTATGGGTCGCGGTTTTCTGTGTGTGCGTGATAACATTTCTCAAATATGTCATTTTCTTGCAAAATTGAAGTGTATCTTCTTTAACTGAATATTTTAGATTTTTGCTTTGCGATTCTTATCGGCAGCATTGCGATATAAAACCTTATACTCCCAGACACATTAATATATTATGTAGACTCTTTTTACAAATGTGTTTATACTTTCCAAACTCCGTAGGAAACGAACTAACATACAAAGACAAAATCACTTTTATATATAAGTATAGATATATTGCTAAGCAAAGTAGTGGTCTCTACTCAGCATAAAGCATTGGGTGTAGAGTGAAAATCCCGATTGTAGATTAAAATTACAAAAATTATACATTAAAAATAGGTTGGCATATATTACATTGATACGACGATACATCTGCCATTCGATATGCATATATATATATACATATATATATATATTTGTGTGTGTGTTTGTGTGTGCGTGTGTGTATACATTTGTGTATATGTACGTATATATATACCTTTTTTTTCGGAATTAAATATAATGGGAAAAGTTTCAATATGGTTGATTTTATTTATTTTTTCCTCATTTTTCAAATCAATTTTTGTATTGATTTTTTTTTTAAAACCCGCGAGAATACATGGAGTAAATAAGAAAAATTGTGAATCATAAACTCCTATAGAAAAATAAAAAAAATATGTTGCGTGTTGTGCTTTCCCATTAGAAAGACACCAAATAAAAAACAAACTGACAAAAAGTCAAACACGTTATAGAAAAGGAGAAGTAATATGTGTATCATTGATTTGTTGAAATGCCTATATTTATGAAAAATCTGACACCTATATTTTTCTATTCACTGACGCAAAGCATGAAGATCGATTCACAAATGTAATATCGGGGGAATATGCAGTTTAATTAGGTCAAAGATATGTTTCTAATAGATTATGGAAATATTGAAATATATATTTATATATACACACATATATATATATATATATATATATATATATATATATATATACTACATCTAGTACTATTATATACAGGCAACCGTGCCTGTGTGTGGGAGTTGGCACCATAAGGACTCGTAAACGGCTTAGTCGATTTTCTTTTTAATTTCAGACAAATATAATTCACGTTCCTTGCAGTGTTTTCTTCAATGAATATCGATAATCGATAATCATTACCAACCGTTGAAAAAGGGAACAGACGATCTTGATAAAAGTTAATATTTAATACAGCCTAATATTACAAGTACATTTGAGAAGTTTTATTACCGCACATGCAGAATGGCACGGCATATAAAATTAACAGTAGTTTTTTTGGGATATGAGAAGTTTGCGTTCGAAATGAATATCTCTGTTCAATGCACCATTTAACCCTGATATTAAATTTTTGTGTTTTAAACTTTAATTGTAGCCATTATATAAAAATAATGCCATGGTTTCTCTGCACCGCAATGTAAACTACAGTAAATTGTGGATTAAATCACTTCGCGGTGATATGTAAAACTTTCTCCCAGTTGTGGGTCTCAAATAGAACAGCAATAAGTCCAGTTTGATTGAAAGAAAACAGGTGAAGACAACGATTATGATTACAATAAAATATAAACGGGTTAAACGCTGGTTGATCCCCAGTCATTTCCAGGCAACGTTTATTTTTATTTGTTTCTTTTGATTTAACATGCTTCCAGTGAACGCATCAAGGTTCATTTCAGTCGAGTAACAATGAATTTAACTTACGTAATTAAGAAGTTTGATTCTGCGTTCCATCTTTTAATTTTGTAGTGTTTATGTGCTTTATTGTTTTTAATTTACTCTTATGCTGGATGTTTCTTAATATTCTTACACATAAGATAATAATGATTTCTGTCTGATTCTGTGTTATTGTCAGCTATTTGTTCCTACTATCGCTTTACTTCTACTCAACTTACAAGCCTTTAATTTAAATTTTCTGACACAAATGTCATCTATAGTTTTGGTAATAATACGTTTTACTACCTGTGTTCTTTGTGGATATGCTTTTCAAGTTTAAGTAAAGATTGGGGTTACTTTATGGCTATTAAACTATAAGGTAAAAGTACAGAATTGTAAACGCATCGTTTATGGGTTTCTAAATAACAATCTTGTATTTCAGCACGGACCGTAAACTGTAGAAGTAATATGATGTCATAATACTATCTGTCGAGAGAGAGAGAGAGAGAGAGAGAGAGAGAGAGAGAGAGAGAGAGAGAGTGACTTGGTGTGTTCATAGCGTGGGGACGTTTATGGAATAGGTTTTATAACCTGGTTAAGTCAAACAAGCTTCGCGTGGAAATAAAAGAAGCAGCGATATTTTAACGATAAGTACACCCGCTTTCGATCAATAGTTAATATTACATCTGGATGTATTAAACTTTATTCATACGCATTGTAACGGAAATGAGAACTTATTATGGGGTTCTAAAACTAACGCCGCCTAGTATATATTTTGCCCGCATTGATCAGAGAAGATTGCAAATTAGATTATTATGATTTGTAAACTCATGCGTTGATGACCTGAAAGTTTCGTCTCTCTGTTGTAAGTATTTACGATGTTAAACTCTAAGAAAGCAGAACATTTCATGGAGTACGTTAAAAGCAGAGGTGCGTTATTTAGTTTCTGGTTAAAGGACATTGAGAATGTGTGCGACTATGTAGAAAATAAAATATAAATTCATAGAGCATAACCAGTTGCTTCTTTTAATAGCACCTGTCTTTGTAGCTTTTTAATTTTATAAGCAAAAACAAATAAGAAGCTTTACTTTTGAAACGACCCTCATGTGACGAGCACGCCGATTTATCGTGTATCGCCGGCACAAGTGCGTTTACAATGGTGGTGATTACAAAGAAAAATAAATTGTGCAGTAAAAAGGTCGCTAGTTTCAATGATACTGCTCTTGTCTTTCTAGCTCTTTTCTTCTTTTTAGTTAAAGTTGGAGGGCTTTACTTTCAGAACTATCCTCGTACCTTTAAGGCAGTTCGATAGTAAATACGTTTTATGTGTTGGAATAGAGAAAAATAGCAAACGAAATTATATTTTTATACAGAAGTTATGGCATATGGAAAGAATGAAAAAATGTTTTATATTTTAAAACATAATATTCATAACATACACAAATAGCAACAACTATTCCATTCAATTTAGAAAACCAGTCGTTTTAGTAATATTCTACAAGGTATAAATTGTTTCCATTGCTATAACTTTAAGACATAAAAGAAACCCTTACTAGTCTTTGTGAGAAACATTTTACAGCTGTGATCTTGAATACACATTTTCAATTGTTTCATTATTCTTACAGAATACGTTTTGCTAATTAAATACACAACGATTTTTCACTATCAATCGCACTATTACTGATACAGTATTTGCAATATTTCGTTCTAAACTTTATCGTCATAATCATACAACTAGAAGATTAATGTTCATCTAATTTCGAATATATTACTTCAGATATTGATTTAGTGCTTACATTTCGACAGAACATTATAAGTCTAAACGATATTTCGATAAGATGAAATTGTGTTCTTCGATTTATCGATCTTCTTTTAATCTGTCGGTCTTTGACATTTTGATATTTAGATTTTTTTTGTTTGCGTAAATGACAAAGATGTATTAATTTCGGTATTTTAGTTCGTCCTTTTTTCTTTAAAGTAATTCATATTTCTATATACTTCTGACATTATCGATAATCTAAATTCAATTCGGATTATGGTTGTAGAGGTTAAATCGGCTGAATATATGTGCATATAACGCCTACCTACCATAGGGTACTAAGTATACACATTTGATTCGTAATGAGAAATATCAATTTCGCATTTTTCTCTGAATCCACTGAGGTCTATTTGTAAATTCGATACGAGCACATATATATTTTGGCCCTTTTTATTCGCTTACATTTTTAAATAAAATAAAAGAATTCCGACAACATATAGCAAAATGAAGAAAGTAAGACTGATTTGTCGAGAGAAAATTTCTATCAACGTCCCAAACAACATTTAACATTACATCAGAGAGTGTTTTATGCCTCCATGTAATCATTATTGATGCACATTAAATAACCATGTTAACCTGTATTACTGTTCTTTTGCAGGTCTTTGATTAGATCTCATTTTTATCTGGAAAATTCCCCTAAACAATTCATGAAGCCATGTGATGTAAATAGCTAAAACTTCTTCATGGAGATAAAAATCTATCAAACTTGTAGAGATGAAAAGACAGATTAGTACTTACAAAACATCGATTTTATTGTCAAAACAAAGCTTATGAAATATAAAGATTGAAAGAGAAAATGATAAAATAATTTCCGTTTGTTCTATTGGCGTTTGCGTGTTTATTTTAACCTTCTGGATCACTCACATATTATTATCCTATATATATATTTTGATTGCAGAAATTTCCATTGGACCAAATTGCCGTACGTTTGCAAGAACCGATGCTACATACAAATTTATTATTTTTAAGCTATTATCCACTATCTTATATAACTTTAGAACTCCGTTTTAGACACATATATTCGTTAGAATAAAACCATATGGTTCATGCTAGGAGAGGCATCATCATAACCACCATCATCTACAGACAAAGTAGTTCTTATTTGCACTCTCTAAAACAGTCCGCTTCCCGCCCGCAGTCTAAACCCGGAAGATATATACACATTATTACTATTATAACTATGTTTCCCAGGCATTCTTCTTAACTGGATTACGCAAAGTAAGAATTTCTCCCTTACAAGTTCTAGTACGCTTCATTGGTTGCTAGTTCTCAACTCGCTATTACAGACTATACACCTCATTGAATAAAGGAACACGCTAGATATTTAAAAACATGGCCGCTCTGTATACGTGTTACAATAGTAAAAGCCTTAAACAAACTAATTGTTTCTTTTTGTTTGTTGTTTTCCTTTTCCGAACTATATTACTTCAATTATTCTACTGTCGTTAATTAAAATTATTGTTTGCTGCAAAAAAGAACGGAAACGAAAACACGAAGTTATAGGTTTGCCATAACAGCGAGCGAACGACAGATTTGGTAAAAAAATACACAGTGAGACACATAGATACACAGACACAGTAAGAAAGGCAGAAAGGGGGAGAGGCAGATAGACATATACCTAGATGGAGATGGACATAGTGATCACGAGAGAAAGAGAAAGACAGAGAAACAACTTTTGAAAAAGATTAAATACTTTTTATTTCTTTTAAACAGAACATTTTCTGTCCAGTCTTCAAGTCAAACATAAACAAATTCCTGATAAACCGCCTGCTTAAGTAATACACTTTATCAAAACTCCATTACTAACGATTAGTACGATATTATCCCATTGATTGCTGCACGCGCAATATCACTTATCCCCGAGTGCCTTCCGGGTCTTAATAAGTAGTTACTACCATGTAAAAGAACTTAATTTTTAACATATAACAACAGAAAATGAATGGTCCACTCCTTTGTAGTAACTAATGACTGTTTACGAGCAGTATCAAGAGAGCCATAACAGCTTACAAGCGGGTAACGATGTTGACCAATATTATATCAGTCGCTGTTTATTTATTGCTTACTTTTCCCTATACACATTTGATTTTACAGAACACTTTCTTTTCTCATTCTGAGCGCGTGCAAGTGGAGGACGATATTTACACACAATATATAAGTCGCGGTTTGTATGTTCAACTATTTTTTTTATTTATAGATTGATATATTTACACATTCACATTCTCTTCTTTTGACATTTCTTATATTCATTTTGGACTTATGCATTTACTTTAGGACGCTGAAAGAATGATGTAATTATTTAGAAACCCATTACAAATCTTAGGAGTGGATAGTGTTTTACAACTATTGAATACGTTCACCTAACAAATTAATAACATATGATATAAAGCTTAAAATTAACTTGAGCATGCATTCTAACATTAAAAAATACTTCTCTTCAGGAGGCAATCGTGCTAAAAAGCAAATAAAACGTTTAGATATAGTCACCATATTGATAGATGCAAGATGTCTTAATTAAGTTTCCACACGTTTTTGATATTTGACATTGTCATAGACTCCTGAAAATTCTATAGGCATAAAATTGCCATAGACTCCTGTAAGTTCTATAGGCATTTGACGTTGTCATAGACTCATGAAAATTCTATAGGCATTTGACATTGTCATAGACTCCTGAAAATTCAGTAGGATATAAATCTCATAAGATGACTGAACAATGTTTATAAGTTCATGTTGAAATGAACAGCTACGAAAGAAATAGAAATACACTCTACTAAATCCTGATCGACACAGCTTATGAGTTTCTAAAATACAATCGGGACCTGAGGACACTTTAGAAGAATGATATTCAATACAATTCTGTTTAAAATTTGGTAAATGACACAGAAACGCATTTAAACCTTTTTACCCAAAAATATGTAAGATTTTACAAATATTAGGTTCAATTAATAGCTTAACGATCAAATAATAACATAAAACTCAGTTATATCAGATTCCTATTTAAATGCATATGTAACACATACACATACACACACACCCATATATATATATATATATATATATATATATATATATATATATATATATATATATATATACAAAAAGAAAGAGACCGGGAGAGAGGTATTAAGAGAACTGAGAAAAAGACAGAGAATTAGCAATTCCATATGAGAATGTTCTAAATGATAATGCCTGCGGGTATAATGTCCAATTATTGCATTGGCTCATGAAAATACCACCTGACCTTCTCTGAGCGTATAAATATTAAAGTTTTCCAGCTTTTTTCTAGCGTGAAATTGTAGCAGGTTAAAAATGAATCTTATATTTATAATGTATATTATATGATCTTACATATTATGGATTTGTTCCTAAGAAAAAAGTAAAACATTTATATATTAAACAGGTTCAAACAACATCGAATATGATTTCATGAGCTAATGAATACGTTTGAACATATAATTATATATATATATATATATATATATATATATATATATATATATATAGTTAACTAAAGGTGATTATCCTATAAGAATACCGAAAAACTAATAGAAAATTAAGAATGTTTAACAGAACATGAAACTTAGCTAGATGCTTTGCTAGTGACTGCAATCCATATATAAGAAAGTTGTATTTATCTAAATAGACAGAAGGATTTTAAATATAAGTATCAACACGCTAAAACTGAGATTATATATATATATATATATATATATATATATATATATATATATATATATATATATATAAGAAAACGAAACGGCCCACAAGTCCAAAGAGACCCATGATTGGTTCAGAAGGAGTAGTACGGCTTTGTATCTTTCTCTTTCTGGTCCCACCCTACTTTCGACCTCAACATGTTCGACTAAAGTAATGCAAAAATTGATAATCCATAACCATGCATCTTCTGAAGTGCCATAGATTGATGAGTCTATATAGACGCAAGATGTTTTAAACATCTAATCCCTCAGCTGCTATGAACTAGCATTGCTTGTTGAATATATTGTGCATCAATGATGTCTTTATCAGTAATCATCTTTATCTCTGTTGAACACGTATAGTTCTAGGACGCTACACTAAATAAACTGTTGCGTAATACTTATAATGTAATGTCTATCTTGGATAAAATTATATATTGTAATGTGACTCATTTATTTTGATATGTTTCATGAGGTTTTATGGAAGGTTTATTTCTTATGGAGCGAAACGTATCGGTGGAATTATGACAATCATATCTATATGCGAAGATGTCGCTTGCTGTAAGTTGCTGTATATTTCATTAAATAGTATAAGACAGTTAAATAACTAGACCCACCTTTTTACCTTTGAAAGTCAGTTGTATTAAACTGGCATTATAATGTATAGCCTCGAGTAAAATTATTTATATTTACTATCATAGAACATACGATTTATCGCTTTCGCGTTTTTCCAACTAATGTATATGTGCTATAATATATATATATACATATATATATATATATATATACACCTATATATATATATATATATTATCATACATGTAAAAGCATGTGTGATAAATGCTCTCATCAGTCGCCAGGCAGGGTGATAAGAAAGTTTCGGTAGCTCAAGGCGGTACTTCCCGCCCTGATGCAACCAAACATCTTTTGCCAACGGGACGGAGTAATAAAACAGGACAGAGCAACAAGGGGAAATTATAACCTCTCTTCTTACTTAAGTATTTTCGCTCCTGACCAAACCCAACGTGATGCTTATTTTAACCATATTCTTAAGACAATCAGAGGCAATATTGCGATTGCGGCCGACGATTCCTAGTTGTGTAATAAAACGAAATAGCTGAGTCTCCTAGAAATCCACGACAAACAACTTCAATAGGAATCACATGGCATCTTCAACATTTTTCCATAGAGTTTTTCTTACGTTTTTGCGCCTATTCCTGGTATTTCTCCTAGGTAATTGTCAATTCTCTGAAAGGGAAACTTGAATCGGACCATGCTACAAAGTCTAGCAGCTTTTTTGTTTGGATTATATGGACTGAAAAGAGAGGTCTTGAGATTTTCCTGACATTGACTCAACTCAGCAGCTTCACATAAGAAGTTTTTTCTTCCTCAAACTGCATTCACTCCTTTTGTGAGATGGGTTCTCTAACTGATTTGCTCTTTGTGATATTGAATTATAAGCTCTTAAACTGTAACAGGTTGCTGGTTTTCTGTCTCACAATTTGTTTTCAACCATTCCATAATTATTTCCAAGACTTTGTTACTTCGCCATGTGTACATCTGAAGTGATTATGGACAAGTTCATATTACATGGCGCAAGGTATCCCGATAATTTTTAGACAAAGAACAATGGTCTGAATCAGCATATTCCCATAATTTAAGGGTAATCGCATTTGGAAGAAGATCATATATAGAGCAATAACGAAACCAGTGGTTTCATTGCAATTAAGGATTTATATGATAATTTAATTGGTTCGATGTCATTACAATTTTCCGATGCACATTGTTTGGCCTTAGTGACAACAATGGCTGATCCTTTCTCTTCCTCAAACACCTCTTTTTCCTTTTGGGCCCTCTTTGGAGAATACCTTGTTGATTGCGCTGCCCAGTCAGGCTGTGTTGGTTTGAGTAACACATACTGTGTAATTTATTCCTTTTGGGTAACAATTATTATATACTTTATTCGTTGTGTGGTTTTAACAGTTGAATATTTTGTCCCTGGTTTTATTTTCAGATATGTCTTTTTAATAATGTCGTTAGCTACGACCCTCATCATCGTATGGAGTCTCAATTTCCCAATTTAAAACTCTTCCAGCAGTGAAGATATTCGGTGTTGCAGGTTTCCCGAGATTGGTATATAAACCTACTTTTGAAAAACAAGGAGGTGAGTAATACAAAACTGTTTAATTCGTTCAACACGATATTATGCAATCTCATACATCTGTAAGGGCCACAAACCTAACTGTTGGAATCGTATCTTCCCCAACATTGAAAAGGACTTCCATGATAGACTCTCTGACTAACTAAAGACTTTGACTTTTCTGTGTTTAGCGTTCATTCTTATTCATGTGAAAAAGTCATGGTATTTTGCAGCAGTGCATCGATATTACTTTTGTATCGGACAAGAATGGTTATGTCATCCTAAAAAAGCTATAGATAGAGGAAGAATCAACTGCTCAGTAGTCGTTATTGTTCTTGATTTGTTCGCTCTACAACGCAATATGATTTCTGTGGCTAGAACGAGATGAATAGGGAAATCGTAATGGCTACCACTTCATTGTATATTTTTTACAGTAAATTTCATGAAGGCTGAATTGAAATATTTTATTATGATTTCACGAACCTCGCTAGGGAAGTTAAAAAAGTCAAGAACCATTCGGATTGCAGTCCAATAACAATCAGACGGCACTTACAACAAAAAGGCATTGTAAATAAAAAGCGTAAAGAAATTCCTCGATTGCTTCCACGTCACAAAATGAACCGCTTAAGATTTCATCGTGAATACCAAAACTCAGACGTTGAGAAGTGGATAAAAGTCCTGTTTTCTCATGAGAAAAAATCCAATTTAGATGGTCCTGATGGCTTCCAGCGATATTAGCATGATAAAACATGCCTCTTGAAATTTTTCACATGCCATAGTAAGGGAAAAAATTAAAAACCTAATATTTGTTAGAAATAATAACTGTGAAAAGCTGAAATTTGACAACTGGTAATCGTTATCATTAATAATAAAATACTAAAATTTTAATCATTAGTAAAGTATAGAATTATAACAATCATTTAACTATTTTCAAAATAGGAACGTCCAAAAGTCAGGGACAACATTGAGAAAAACTATGTAAACAGCTAAAAAAATAGAAATACATGTACAATCAATTGTAAATGAGGACTTGCTCTCAATGACAGCTGCACATCTTCGACTACAAGAACGAATCAGTTCTTGACAATCCTCAATTTTAGGCCATTCTTCTTGACAATTCACCTACAAATCCTCCGTGTTAGTGGCATTTCTTTCCATAACTTTCACTCCTAAGGTCTTCCAAAGATGTTCTATGTAATTTAAGTCAGGACTTTGCGGTGGCCAATCTATAATTTCGAAATCTTACTCGCTAAGGTAACTCATTACTACCTTTGCCTTGTAACATGGGGCATTATCTTGCATAAATGTAGCGCTATAAAAACTTGAATTCTGTAAGATTGGGACAACATGAGCTTGAACAATGGTTTTATAGATCTGCGCGTTTACTCGTATTTTTTAAACGGACAAAACGCGCTGTACCTTGGCTAGAAAACATTACAAATACCATAACGCTTCCGTCTCCAAACTTGAAATTTTTCTTAGTACACTTTGCACTTAATCTTTCGCCAATACGTTTCTTTGCATCGTTTTTTCAATCATTTCCATAATAAATTAAACTTGCTTTCATAACTGAAAAATACTTTTGCCCAATTTTCATTTGTCCAAATTACCTACCCGTTTGCAAACTCTAATCTCTTCTTATTCTTCGACCTGCGGTTCGATTAAATAACCCCATGTTTTGCAGTCGTTGAGAAACAGTCTGTCTTGACACATTAACACATGAGGTACTATTTATAACCTTTTAAATTTCTGTGCAAGACATATAACGGTGTTTTAATTGCATACGCTACATTATTCGATCTTCTCTTGCTGAGGTTGTTCGGGGACTACCGGTTTTAAAAGCATTAACTATTTTACCAGTATCATTGTAGGACTTAACAACTCTGCCTACAACACTCTTGGAACGTTTAACTTTCTCTGAAATCTCTCTAATGATGTGCTTTTTCTTGTGAAGCTTCACAATAGCTTGTCTCACAGAGTAATTATGATGTTGGTGTTTCGCCACGGTGCAGGCTGCGGCAACGTTTACAAATGACTAAGTAAGACTTATTTTTTTGAACGAAATACAGAAATTAACATACTGTTTACATTGTTTTTAGTTTTCAATTTTCTCCCTTACTTTTGGACGTCCCCATTTTGAAAATGAATAAATAATTGGTATAATTTTTTTTCTATCTTTTGCAAATTATTCAAATTTTAGTATGTTATTATGGATAATAACGATTACCAGTTGGCAACATTTTAGCTTTTCACATTTGCTATTTCTCACAAATTTTAGGTTTTAAAATTTGTCCATTAGTTTTAGACGCTACTATATATATATATATATATATATATATATATATATATATATATATATATATATATATATATATATAAAATGGCTTAAGAAATTCCAACGAAAGAAAGATGGATATTTAAATAAGGGGGTGGTCATCTCTCATGACTGAGACAACTATCATCACTTCTATCATCCCCCTTCCATACGTAGACCCCTTCAATTGGCCCCCACTCCTCTGGGAAATGAGATCTTCCCCACATTAGGAACTGATCTTGGGTCTGGCCATACCCACATGGGGAGACAAATAAATAGAAACATTAAAAAATCCCCTATACATATTTTTAAATGCACCCCTCTATCTAAACAAACATAATATAAAGAATACCCGAACACTCTAAGACTGAAACGAAAAATCAAAATACTAAAATCTAAGAATCCAAAAAATAAATATCAAAATAGAATGAAAGCACCCCTACTCTTATTTCAGAAGAGTGGTCCCCCCTGCCCTCACACATACACATCAGTAACGGCCTTCCTAGGGAAGCAAATAATTTCATAATACTATAAAACAGTACGCACATTCTTCTAACCAATAAAAGAAAACACACACATCCTACCCTAAAGGAAAAGAAAAAACACAAGCAGAAAGAAAGAGTGAGAGAGAGAAACACAAGACAGGAGTGACCACAGCCCACAGTAATAAAAATTGAACATTCCAATGAATAGTAGACACTTACACTTCAAATGAACTAGGTAAATGCTATTTTTACATCTCCAACACATTTTAAAATACTTTCTGAAGAGGACGCTTCACAGAACGTCCGAAACGCGTTAAAAACGATTTCAATGATTTAAAAACATTATTACAATGATCTAAACATAATTCTCAATGAAAAACCAAGACACGGAATAATAAAATAATGTTAAAAAATACACCTTGTTAGTGACCACCCCCTTATTTTAATATACATATATATATATATATATATATATATATATATATATATATATATATATATATATATAGTACGTAATAAAAATATATCTGATAATTAATCTACACTAAATTTGATATTAATGCATGCTATCGATGTTAAGGCGAGTTTTTTTTTCATATACGTGTGCAGTAAAGTGTGTCAATAAACAAAAATGCCTTTTATTCTTATTCTATTTTATCGGCTAATTACCGAGCTTTTATCAGACAAAGACCGACTTATTTCTATTTAACTATTTATTGTTAATTTTTGTGAAGAGAAGTTATTTTCGTATTTTAAAAGTTGAGCTGATTTAATGTGAGAATGCTAAAATAGTGTTTCTTATTTTTTAAATTTTTATTCTATATGTAGTGTTAACTTTTGAAGTTCTATATGGATGAGAATGTTTAATAATAAAACACACTTAGACTTCCTAATTCATTACAGTTTCGCCTTATTATTGTGTACCGGGAAAAAAACAAAATTATATTTACGTTTTCAGATTTTCAAACAAATACACAGACAACTATTTGATTTACAGGTCAATATTTACCGGGAACAACCGTGTTTTTTTTTCTTTTATATATGCTATTAGTTCCAATATAATCTAGTTATAAAACTGAACGTTTTAGGACATCATCGTAGGCAGAACTCTGCTACCAGTATAGATTTTGCTTATTACGATTGATCCCGCTCAAACAACGAAGTGTTTTAAATGATCCACGAGGCGCAAGTTCGTGTCGCACATATTTCAGACGTCATCATTCACTGGAGGCAACCATGTGCTTGAATGCAGGCTAAGGAGGGAATCTTGCAGCAAGTTGTTGGTACATTATTACGTAGAGTACAACCTTGTCGCATACCCGCCAGGCGAGTTTATGCGGTGTAACTTTCCCAGTGAATTAAACGCGCTCCCAGATACGAACCTAGTAATTTCCACAATTCGGCGCGAGACATACAGCGCTTCGCCTTCCTAGTTGGTCAACCATCTGGTACTGGCTCGGTTCATCGATGCTTAATTCCGGTGATCTGGCGATAACCGGTGTGCGCTTGTCAAACCGAGGTCTGGCTAGCGCTCTCTCGTCGGTCTTTCATTCTTCTTGACGCTTCTGAGCTCTTTGGTGTCACTTTCTCATTGGGAGGAGCGGTGGTGACAATATGGGGGATGCATGATGGGGGTGTAGAACTTGTAGATATGCAGCTTCAGTATTCTTCATTCCCTGTAACGCTTATTCGTCATATTGTATTCTTGTATTATTCTCCGCATTCAAGTGTTGTCCTTAATATTTGTGTCGTTTTAATTATCGTTAGTCGTTGTACTTTTGCAGTTATTCCTCTGATTCCAATTTCTGACATTCTTTTTTCAAAGTTTTTCGGAAGTGTTCCTAGGGTTATTACTATTATCGGTACTATTTTGATTTTCTTCATCATCGAACTCCCTTTTAACTCTCTGGCTAGCTCTGTGTATTTACTTCGTTTCTCCCTTTCTTTCATACTCACGCTGTGGTCAGCTGGGACAGCAAAGTCTACGATTTGACCGGCTTTTTTTATTTACTATTACGACACAATTATTACGACATCTGGTCTTCTTGCTTGGATGGGTTTGTCCGTCTGTATGTCCATACCCCATACGATTTTGTGGTTCTCATTTTCGAGTGCTGTTGCGGGTTTATGCTTGTACCATTTTTCTTTACGCTCAAAATGCAGTCGTTAGCACAATTCCCAGTGCACCGCCCTCCCCGCTTGGTAATGCCTGTTTTTTATTCCTTTTAGGCCAGTATGCTGCATTCACTTGGTTTGTATTCCTTTTAGGCCAGTATGCTGCATTCACTTGGTTTATCGTTTCGTCTCTTTGTCCACATAGTCTGTATTTGCTTTTTTCTTGTGTTTTATCGATTCTTGCTTTGATATGGTTGGTTCTTATCGAGTTATCTTGTGCTGCAGTTATTAGAGATTCAGTTTCTCTGTTTATATGTCCTTTTCGCATCCATGTCCAGGTGTTTTTGTTATTCTTATCTTTTGTCATGCTCATGAATCTTCCATGGAGTTGTTTCTCTTCCCACTTCTATTTTCTCGTTTTGTCATTTGTCTCTCTGTTTTCTTTGTTGTTTTTTTTTCAGTGTCTCTCGCTGCCATACTTATCCTTTCAGTGTTTTGCATTATGCATGTTTCTAGTTCTTTTTTTTTTCGTGTCCTTCACACAGTCTTCTATACAGATCAGTCCTCTTCCGCCGTCTTTCTTTTTCAAGTAGAGCCAGTCAATATCGTCCTTTGGGTGTAGTGCATTATGCATAGTCATGAGTTTCCAGGTTTTCTGGTCGAGTTGTCTCAGTTCTTCTTTTGTCCACCCTATCAACGGCCCAGAGTATCTTACTAGTGATACTGCACATGTATTTATACCTTTTATTAGGTTTCTGCTATATAATTTCGTTTCCAGGAATTTTCTTGTTCTCCTGTGGTATTCCTTTCCAATTTTCTCTTTCATTTCTGTTGCTCTGATGGTGTTCGCTTCCAGAATTCCCAAGTATTTATATTTGTCTTGTTCCCATAGTGCGCTCATTTCAGTTTGGTATGGTAGTTCCATGCCTTCTGTCGTTTCCAGTTTTCCGTTTCTTATAACTAGTTGTGCGTACTATTCCATTCCAAATTCCATTTGGATATTTTGGCTGAAGATCTTGGTAGTTATAATTAGTGTCTCTATCTCCTTTTTGGTCCTTGCAAAAATTTCAGCTCGTCCATGTACATCAGATGGTTCATTTTCTCGTCTGTATTGGAGAACTTGTGTCCGGCTTGGCACTTTCTCAGAATACTGTTCAAGGGCATCATGGCTATTATGAACAGTAGTTGTGATAGTGAGTCTCTTTGGAAGATGCCTCTTTATATGTTAATTTCTATTATGTGTTGTCCATCACCTGTCAATTCCAGTCGCCATGTTTTCATTGCATTTTCTATTACATTGGTGATCCCGCTTGGTATTTTATACATTTTTAGGCATTCTATTATCCATGCTTGGGGGATCCTGTCGTACGCTTTTTTGCAGTCGATCCATGCCATGGCTAATTTCTTTATCCTCCTTTTTACCTCCTTTAGGATCTTTGGTCTATATATAGCAGGTCATGTGTTCCTCTTTTTGATTTTTGGCATGCTTTCTGCTCCTCGGGGATGAGTCCACGGTTATTCAGGGAGTGGTAGATTTGTTCTCTCAGTTGTGCTGTCAGTATTTTCCACATGGTTGGTAAGCACGTGATTGGCCTATAGTTTCTAGGGACGGTTTCTTTCTCAGTGTCCTTCTGTAGCAGTGTAGTTCTACCTTTTGTCATCCTGTCTGGTACGCTTGCTTCCTGTATATATCTTTTCAGGTTTTTTGTCTAGTCTTTCGTGTAAGGTTGTGAATTTTTTTAACCAGTACGCATGTATCCCGTCGTGCCTTGGTTCTCTCCAGTTTGCCATTTTTGCTATGGTTTTCTTTAGGGTTTCCTTGCTTATTTCATTTGCTGTTCCTTCTGCTATTTGTTGTAACTCTTCTTTCATGTCCTCGACTTTGGTGTGTTTATTTGTGAGGCTTCAACTTGTGGGGTTTTTCTACGTGCGGTTTCGTTTGGGGATGCTTCTTGTTCGGTTTCATCATTTACTTTTCGCTGAATTTCTGTTAGTTCTAGTTTAGAGAGCCAACCTTTCTGGTTTGTCCGCAATTCTTTATTCTGTCGTATGGTAGTCACTGGATACGTCCCATAGTTCTTTCATTCGTTTCCGATAACCTCCATATCTTTATTTAGGAGGACTTCCATAATAGCATTCCATTATGAGTCTATTCTCTTTTGTTGTCCATTTCTTTCCGTTTTATTTTTTTCATTTTGATGGTTATCATGGCTATGTTGTGTTTGTTCGGTATCATTTTGTTTCCTGAAATTAGAGGTTATACTTACCTGTTCAGCGTCCATGTAATTATAGTTTCTGAAGCTAGAATGGTGTTCACTGGAAGTTGAGTGACAACAAATCTCTCCAAGTTTGCAGTACTCTTCACCTCTTTCGATAACATTTGGTCTTTGTTGGGATTTGAGTGGCAATAAGCCTCCCTAAGGTCCCAGTTATCTTCGCACTTGTTCGGCTAAGGTTTGGTTAGTTCATCGGTCTTTCCGTCCTCCTTGTCTCTACTTGACTATTTGGTCTCGCTTTTTAGGGGGCAGTGATGTGACCATGGGGGTAGGGTTTGGCTAGGGAACTTATAGATATGCGGTTTCAGTGTTCTTGGTTCCATGTTTTGTTTCATGTTTTGCATTTGCAGCAGTTTGTCTTGCCCGCACTTGTTACTCCTGCGTGTTAGTTTCCAAATTCAAGGGTGTTTCTTAATATTTCAAATGGTCTCATAATTGTTGTTCATTGTATTTTTCCAGTCATCCCTTTGATTCCAATTTCTTCCATTCTTTTTTCAAGTTTTTAGGGATTGTTCCTAGTGCTCCTACTATTATAGGTATTATTTTGATTTTCCTCATCTTCAATATCCCTTTTAGCTATCTGGCTAGCTCTGTGTATTTTCTACGTTTCTCCTATTATTTAATATTAACCCCGTGGTTAGCTGGAACAGCAAAGTCTACGATTTAGCAGGATTTTCTTTCTGGTGAATTATTACGACATTCGGTCTTCTTGCTCGGATGGGTTTATCAGTTTTTATGGCCATGTCCCATAGGACTTTGTGATTTTCGTTTTCAAGTACTGTTGTCGACTTATGTTTGTACGACTTGCGTGTTCTTTCAAGATGCAGTTGTTAGCATAATTCCCAGTGTAATACCCTTCCAACTTGGTTGTGTTTGTTCTTGTATTCCTTTTGAGCCGGTTTTCTGCATTTACTTATTATATAGAGTCTGCATTTGCTGTTTTCTTGTGTTTTCTCGATCTTTGTTTTGATGTGCTTATCGAGTTGTCTTTTGCTGCAGTTATTAAGGATTCAGTTTCTCGGTTATGTGTCCGTTTAGCACCCATGTCCAAGTGTTTTGGGTTTTTTTTATTGTCATTCTTATGAATCTTCCGTGCAGTTGTTTCTCTTCTCACTTTTCTTATATTTTGTCTCTCTGTTTTCTATTTTATTGATTTTTTTCAGTGTCTCTCGCTTCTATGATGATTCTTTCTGTGTTTTGCATTAAGTATTTTCCTAGTTCTTTTTTGCTGTTATTCACACAATCTTCTATATTAACCAGACTTCTACCGCCGTCTTTCCTTTTTACGTAGAGTCAGTCAACATCGTCCTTCGCATGTAGTGCGTTGTGCATGGCCATAGGTTTCCTGGTCTTCTGATCGAGTTGTCTCAGTTCTTGTTTAATCCACCATATAAACGGTCCAGAGTATATTATTATTATTATTATTATTATTATTATTATTATTATTATTATTATTATTATTTCTCTTAAATATATTTACATATCAATATATGTATACATATATATCATATGAAATTGATATTTAAATATATGTGTACGTCTATTAAAACCTTTCCTCTAACATTCATATCCGATTTTATACAAAAATTATTTGATATACATTTATGTCATTTTACTTCCCTGCATGAGTTTGTTTTCCTATCATTCCTCTAAGTATATTGTTAGAGATTTATCTGAATGCATGTTTCTGCACACAAAATCAGGTAACAAGTTTTAAAGTCTCGTATCATATTTCTAAATGACATCACAGATTAATACACCTTTACCGTCTTATTGCAGATTTATCTTTTGTCCTCTCGTTTCTGAAATATCTTTAAGCATTCCGCGTATTGAAAGTTGAAGTTTTAGTTTTTTATTAATGTTTTTTTTTCGTTTTTTTTTTTTTACTTTTGGTTCTGTATTTTTTTTATTCTGTTTTTTTCTGTCTTTTCCATTCTCTTATTCCTCTGTTATAGAATATTTTACTCCCTTATTATTTTGTTTCCCTTTTTATGATTTCTTTCAATTTTCCATCGGTTTCTTTTTATGTATCTTTAGATACGTTTAGATTTCATTCCATATCTTGTTTAATTCTATTCTTATATACGTTTAAACTGTCCGTGTCAATATATATACTCTCTCGTTTTAACCTATTCAATATATTTTAAATCTTTTATCTATGTGTATCTGCTTTTTTATTTCGTTTTCCACATTTTTGTATTCTATTATCGATACATATATTCATATATATGTATATATATATATATATATATATATATATATATATACAAGTACTTAATTTTCTCACATAATATTAATATATGAAAGTATAGATTTATGTGTAAACTTTAAGTATTTATTCAAAAGTGCCAAATACGTAGGTAGAGCTAGTTAGTAATTTATAAAATATATATGGCGATTAAGCTACACTGAATATTCCGCGTTTCATCCACTCTAGGACATAAGCCTGAGGAGTCCTAGAGTGGATGAAACGCGGAATATTCAGTGTAGCTTAATCGCCATATATATTTTATAAATGACTATATATATATATATATATATATATATATATATATAGGTATATATTTTATTTCTTTTTTCTTACACTTCCCATTGTGTATACAATATGTTTCGTCCTCTTCATTCATTCTACTCATCGTTAGTTTTCCAACAAAACACGCACACACACACATACACTCATACACACTATTGTTTTCATTCTCTTCCATGTAACTATATTGCAACATTATTCACCTTTTTTTTCTTCCTTTTATCTTAATTTCTCGCATTAGCTCTGTACTTATCTATTTTATGTGTTATGCTATTATTCCCTATCACTTATAACAATAATTTTCTAGTATTTCCTCTCTACGTATGTCTTGTTCTCGTTCTACTGCTTTTTCTCTATATTTCTTTATGTTTAATGTCGTTTTTTCTCTACTACCTTTTCCACTATCTGCGTCTACTATCTTCCTTGCTGACAGACACACACACTCTCTCTCTCCCACACTATCTCTCTCTCTTTCTTGCTCTCATCCCACTCCTACGCTTTTTCTCCACAAAACTTGATTGATGAGTCAATCGATTTGTCGAAAAGACAAAATCTTCAATCCAAATAAGTTGGCCCCTTTTTTCCCTGAAAAGTAAGCACTTAAGGGAATTTACTCTTGAATGTCCCTTTCTTTTGATTTGTTTTGCCTTGTCATCCCAAGAGTCACTAAAGTCAATCTTCCTAAAAGACCATAACAAAGAGAGTCACGACATGGTTCTCCGTTTTGCGCTGTGGTTTCTTTTCCATTGTGTAAACCGACCAACTGAATAATTCCAAGGTCAACGGAAGACTTAAAAAATACTTCATTCTATCTGTGTTTCTTGAACTGAAAAACTATTATAAAGTAAATATATTTTGCTAGATCACTGGGCTTATAATCTTTTCTTTTTAAATTATTTTTTGTTATTTGATAATGAATAAAAAAAAGTCTAAGAGGCGAAAGCTCGTCTTGATTCGGATGAAGTGTTCATATTACGTAGAACGTTCAAATCCGAACCTCACGTTTCTAGTTGAGTGCATACAAAAGCTGTAAAAACAAAAACGCAAACATAATACGAGTTTAATCTTAAAATAAAGTCATTCTAAATAGAATTGAAATTGGATTTTTTATCACATCACGCAGACCTTTAAAACTACATAATAGGTACAAACGACACGCAGACACACAGACACACATACACAAAATAAAATTTATATATGCGTATGCGTGTATGCGTGTCTGTGTGTATATGTATTTAATAGTACATATCGCGACCAATTTTACATCTCTAACTTATGGAAGAGAGAGCCATATTTTTATATTGATGTAAAATTGTCATGATGATTCTCATAAATTAATTCTATTTTAAAATTTGTGATGGTTCATCAATGCAATATACTATTTACTCGAGTTTTCATTAGCTATTATTGTAGCTTATAATATACTGGTAGACTTTAACCAATTATTTTACGAATTGTTTTCTATTCTAATAGTTCTGCTAAGAATGTTACTGGGCAACTTCTTATTGGAACTGACAACCTTCTTCATCTTTAGTTTCAAACCAAACCACATTCTTCTCCCTAGTTTTCTTCGCATCATTATTTTAATCAGCATCGTCGGGATGTAGTAGTTGGAACAGCAAAGTCAACGATTTGGCAGAACTTTTATTTTTTGTTAATTTTTACGTCATCCGGTCTTCTTGCTTGGATGGGTTTATCAGTTTGTACGTCCATGTCCAATAGGATGTGTGATTCTCGTTTTCAGTTAGTGTTGCTGGTTATATTTGTACCATTTGTCTGTGCGTTCGAGATGCAGTTGTTT
Organism: Euprymna scolopes; assembly: GCF_053919585.1. Classification (NCBI taxonomy): domain Eukaryota; kingdom Metazoa; phylum Mollusca; class Cephalopoda; order Sepiida; family Sepiolidae; genus Euprymna; species Euprymna scolopes. The sequence continues at coordinate 143,146,735 of NC_136491.1, forward strand.
CCACAATTTACAGGGTACTGTTTTTTTGTTGTTTTACTCAGGAGTCACCACTTATCAAAGCCCAGATGCCACTCGGGGATAATGGTTAATAAGTGTACAGCGATCAATGGGACAATGACATATTAATTGTTAGTAGTGGGAATTTGGGAAAATGCATTACTTAAGGGGAACAGCTCATCAAGAACTTATTTACGTTGGACTTGAAGACAACCATATCATAGGCAACAAGAAAGCATGAAAATGGAAGAGAGTTCTACAGGTGTGCAGTTTTAAGAAAGAAGCTTTGTTCATGGAATCTACGTTTAGATTTAGACACAGATAGTGGGGGAAATTATTGATAGTGTTTTCAGCAAGACGAGTTTTTCTCGTGAAAGTATGGCGAAGGAGGTCCATAGATTGGAGCCTAGACGAGCACTTGCCATGAAAATAACGATAAAACAGAAAGAGGCTAGCAACATCTCTTCTGTGAGAAAGAGGTTGCAGGAGAGAGAAAAGGATATCCGCTACTAGGCTACGAAGTCTATTTTGAACATTGTCAAGGCGGGATCAGTCTTTCTAGCAGCACCTGATCAGAAGTGGCATCCTTGGACGTATCTGGCTCTTATATAGGTAGAGAATTGCATCAGCAGTGAGATATTTACTGGGTCGATAACAGATTTGATGTACTTGTTTCATTTCATATCAGGAGTAATGGTCAAACCCCATAAGCTTATTATTATTATTATTAGTAGTAGTATTAGTAGTAGTAGTAGTAGTAGTAGTAGTAGTATCAAAATTTAAATGTTATAAGGCAGAAACATTCCGAGACAATGTTTCAGTAACAAAAAGGATTGTAAGACAATAAAACAATTAGCTAAAGACGTTTGGCATTTGGAAAAATGTATTGTCAGCTAAATATGCATCAGGAATTGTTAGTTGGTAAATTGAATTTAGATCAAAACGGCGACGGAGTAGTATATGTAAATGTAGAAAATAATAACTAAATATTATATTATGATTTGCTAGAAAGTTTAAGATATTACAAAGGTTAAGATATTGATTTAAATTCTATTTTACCAACTAACAATTCCTGATAAGCACCTTCTATGTATTATTTAGGTTAAATAAACCAGTTCTTCTGAAATATTCATTTTACCTTGCTATTTGACCGGAACTCTCTTTAACGTAATTGCCGGGAAAAAAGATACGTTTGTCTTTGTTTTGTTTTGTTTTTTGTTTTTGTTTTTTTTGTCGATGGAAAAATAAGACGAATTATGAGTTTGTGTTCTGTTGCTATAATAGGGAAGACATATGCAAAGGTAATGTAAAACGCAACTAAAGCGATTATATTTTTGTGTCGGTAATGTAAAAAAATTAAAATAACAATGTTCATGTTTCGTCGCGATATGAGTTAAAAAGAATAAACATACACGCCATCTTGAAAAAAATTAACTGCCTCGTTAAAAGCGAAATATTTATTAACGTCGTGAAAAAAGCTGTGTAGTTTGGCAAAGTTGATATTTTGTAGTCATTGAAAATGAACATTTGTGTAGAGTCTTATTAAAAGTTTAATCGCTAAGTGGATTAGTAAAGGCATGTGTGTGTTTAGTGAAAGCTAGCAGTCTGTGAAGTCATACCGTATTTTACCGACGACATTCGAGACTCCAATCAGCCGATTAAATTTCATGAAGACAAAAATACAGGATAAGTCATTGCCTGCATATGGATTGAATATTAGTTTACCCTAAAGTAAACGGAATAAGAAAATAATGTAATAAGGATAACGTTAAGGATATAACAAAGAATGGGCTAGTATGATGTTACAACATCTTATTATGACTTGTCTAAGAGAGGTTTTATCCTCAGACTTTCATAAGCAATTAAGCATATCGAATGAAGCCGGTAAGTAATAGATGGAAAACACGCATCACATATATACAAATACCGTCGTATTATTATAATAATGTGTAGTCCACTTGTTTTTCCCCCTACTGTGTTTTTCTAGACAAGAATGATTTTTTCTAGTTTAATCACAGAGATATTAATAATCTTTTCGGATATAATGTACAATTATCACATTCAATCATCCATGCTTGAAGTATTCTGTCGTAGAATTTCTTGTAGTACACCCATGACATAGCAATGTTCTTTTTTGTTGATTTCATCTTGTCGAGAATATTTTACTCTATTTAATAGAGTCATTCCTAGAGTGAAACTTTCTATTTTAATTACGTAACTTAAGAAACTACGATAACTTAAATGGTATTATTAAACGAGCGCTCTTTTTGTATCTGAGAATTATTTTTTTTTTTACATAGTCACCACCATGCTCGATGCACATTTTCCATCAACTCTATTACTCATCTCTGTTTCTGATGCACGCCTATTACGAGACAATGTAAATATGTTCAACGTAGATATGAAAATATCAGGTCAGCAATCATAAAAATGCTTTAAGATCTATTTGACCAGAATGAAAAAAAATCTCAAGCATTATTTTTGAATGCTACTCGTATAATATGCCGTGCATCACTGTTTATCCTTCTCAGCATCATTTTTTTGTTTGGAAAATAATTCATGAGAGTTTAGTCAATAGTTCATTTGTTCTTCCATTGTGCTTTTACGTTATCATCGTGGTTGATAAAAAGGTTATTTTTCTGTTCTTTCATGGAGGTTTTCTTTTCCGGATATTTCTGTATAAACGTAGTTCTACCTTTTGTAACATATTCTAGTTCATTTGTTGTGCAAGTACATTTTTCAGTTATTGTGTCACTTGTTCATGCAGGGAAATTAATATTAAGATCAGTATATATGTATTATTATAATTAGTAGTACTAATAATGGTATTGTAACAAAGCGCGAATGCGCGTATACAAATACCGAGCCGTGTGCCAAGCAAAATAATATAAAAAGAGCCTGTCCCCCATATCGAGAGCACGTTCGAAATAAGATTCGATAGGACAGAGATCAGAAAGAAAGAGCACGATCACGGTTTATTCGAAAAGGTCTATAAGAACAGCCGGTCCCCAGATCGGCTGGCTCGAAAGCACATTCGAAATAAGATTTGATAAACAGAGATCAGATAGAACAAGAACGATCAGGTTTTATTTGGAAAAGTATCCGGAAACAAATATCGTTTTTACAAAAAAAAAAAAAAAAAAAAAAAACAAGAAAAAATCAAGCAGTCTTATGTTCCTTGCCATTCACTTTTTTACAATGTGTTTGGTCTACATGTGTAAACGTGTGTCACATTACAGTAGTGTATGAGTAGCAGTAATCATTTCCCTGATAGAATATTATTTTGTCTTTTCGTAACTGAAAGCATAAGTGCTTGTAGATTATTTACGATGTCACACAATTATATAAAACCGTGCGTGACTTTCCTGGGAACGAAGAACCTTTCATTGATTAATTGTGATTTAATTTTACTTAATTAACGATTCATTAATTCTCATTCATTAATTTGAGTTTTTCATATAAAAAAGCATTAAATATAAAATCTATTTAAATAAATGTGTTTATGTCTAGTTTTTGCAATTTTTGTGGCTATTTTTTGCCATGTAACAGTTTGTGCCACTATTCTCCTAAGTGCGTTTTTTATGTACCGCTTGAGATTTTGAAGTAAGGGAAACAACGACAACAGATGGACCGTTTCCTACATTTGTTTTCTTATATACAGTTTTAATTTTTTTTTTAGGCAGCAAATCAGGTCACCGACATTTTTTTCGTTTTTTCTCCTATTCAATTTATTTTAACACGACATGAATCGTTTGGGTAATTACAATTTGCTTCTAATTATTTCCAGCCGAGCTCTATATATCTTTCTACATTCTTTATTTCTTACTAAACTTGACACTCTCACAATACACACGTATACACACACACAAATACACACACACACATATATATATTTATACTAACACACACATATACACACATATACACGCACACACACACATATATATATATATATATATATATATATATATATATATATATATATATATATATATCTCGAATTGTCGTTCTTATCTCGGTCGAATCTGTGCAAGAAAGTTCCATGTTTTTTTTTTTCTTTTTGGTTGCTTTTTTCAAGTACTTTCGACTGATGAGTGGTTTTCAGGCAGTTTTTTTTATTACTCTTCGTTTTAAATCTGGATGCTGTAACATGTTTCCGTTAAAATTATATTAAAACTTCTTACACTACTGAAACGTATAATTTTTTAGCGTGTTAAGAACGTGGCTAAATAAATGTACAACTGGTTTAAAGGTGTGATTTACATGATGGTGTAGAATATACATTATTTATAATAATTTATTACTTTACATTACAACATATATATATATATATGTAACTATGTGTATGTATATTTATATATGTATATATATACATATATAAATATACATACATAGTTACATATATATATGTACATATATATAACGTCAGCCCTTTTAAGAAACTTGATTGTTATCGTTGAGCACTTTCAGTTGCAATAAAGTCGGTTCACATTGCTCAGACGCGCAGATCGTCATATACTGATTAGATAACTATGACTGACGTTAAAAGCATTTAATAAGAATAGATGTTTAAATTTCAACATTATCTCTCGCGGTTGATAGAAGCTGAATGGCTCTCGGCTGGTGTTAATCGTGACACCCTGCACCGATGATTCCCGACAGAATAAAACACTAGTGGCTGTAGGTATTTAATAATTATTATATATATATATATATATATATATATATATATATATATATATATATATATTATACTTTGTCCTGTAAGTGCCTATTTGCTGATAAGGAAGGGAGCTGTCGAAAGTAAGAATCTGATTGGCTAACTAAAAACTCAATAGAAAGTGCGTATATAAAAACGCGAAACAGCCACAACTCTTCCCATAAGCCTGACGAATCCGAGCGTGGATGAAACGCGGAATATTCTGTGTAGCTTAATTTCCATACATATTTTATAACTTACTATATATATATATATATATATATATATATATATATATATATATATATATATATATATATATACTAGCAAAAGTACCCGTCGTTGACTGAGTTAAAAAAACAGCCTTCGGAAAATGGGCTCTGATTTATGAAAGTATGATAGGTTATGAAAAGGAAGGGTTGTAAAGAGATAGCGTAGAATTTGGGGGTATCAAAACCAAAACAAAATATGATGAAAGTAAAAATAAAATAGATAACCCCCATAATTTATTATATCAAACCTGTTCACAGTGAAACACTTATCACAATATCCTGTAGATCTATATTAAAAAACCTTGTTAACCTTTGTGACATATTTCCATTCTATGGAGGTCAGGCGCGAACAAAGACCCCACAATTTTATTAAACCATCCTTATTTAATTTAAAACATACTTATCAAAGTATGCTTTTGCACATGTGTATAAAAACACTTGTAAACTTTTTTTTTTAATTTTTAATTTTTTTATTTCCATACTTTGTGGATCAGGCGCGAACGCAGACCCCAAAATTTTAATGAACCACCGTTCTTCAGGATCAAATATACCCATTCCTGTGTCTCGGTACATCTTCTATCACTATATTTAATCAGTTTTTTTTTAAATAGTCAACTATATAGGAGCCTATTCGTTACCACACACACACACACACATTCAGCTTTATATTACATATATACACACACATATATATATATATATATATATATATATATATATATATATATATTGGATGGCTACGTACCCAACAACTTCAAAATGTTAGTTCTATTTTTTAAATTTACATTGTTTCTTTTTGGTTGTTTTGTCCTTATTTGTCATCTTTTAACGTTTGAATCAATACGGATGATTTTTTATGTTTTCAACTAGGATCTTTCTAAACTTCGAATGTGTCTCGCCATGTTGTTTTAGGTGTTTGCAAATCGAGCTTGTTTTGAAAAGGTGTCGGTCAATCGATTGGACAATGTATTGGCTATGTGTTCTATATCGCTATCGTTGTTGGAGATAAGTTGTCCTTAGGGCATTTGAATTGGTAGACTACATTGGTTTCATCGACTGATTTTGTTGTACGGGAAGTTTTGTTTTTAATTATAAGGATAATAGTGGTTAATTTATTGTAGTAGATGACAAATCGGATCTTATTATTATTCACTGGGGATATATATCGATGTATTATATTTCCTAGTACATTTTTATACGATTTAAAGTTGTGGTGTTGTTGGTTGCGATAGGATATATTGATGAAGTGGAGATTAATTACTTGCTTATTATTAGTTTTGACTAGGTTTCTAATTCTAAGTTTAATTGTTTATCTACTAAGAAATTTGGTAATTCGTTATTAATAAAGACTTGTTTAATATTATTTACTTTGCTGTGGAACTGTTTTTATTTGAGGATATCCATTTGGCTCGATTAATAAGGCTTTTTTATAGTTGTTGTCTTGTATCTGTAGACTTCTTCGAATTCGGTTAGTTATGTTTATTGTAACGTGAATGCACTGTCCACATGAACTGTTTTACATATTTACATCTTATACTTGTTTTTAAGTTTTGTGACTACAAATCATAAAATGTCATGCAACAACCAGTAAATACGTAGAAATGTTAAAACTTTTAACGTGACTTTCTGAATATTTCGCTAACAATTTTTTCCTCTCGTGAGAGGACATAGCATTCTTTAAACCTCGACGGATTAAGAAGCTATCTGCTTTGGAGTATTCTGCCGTAAATTTATTGAACTTTTTCATTTGGTTAGGATTAAAATCTAAATAAATATATTTATATTTGGTTTTAGAATTTTATTTCTTCTTATTAGTAAATCCCTCCTCCTACACTTCCCTTTATGTATATATATATATATATTTATATATATTTATATTTACATTTATATATATATATATATGTAAATATAAATATATAAAAATATATATAAGTAAATTAAATATATATCTATATATATATATATATATATATATATATATATATATATATATATATACATATATAAATGTTGGTTATTGAAATTATGAACCTATAAGGAAAGTATACACATTTTTAATTAATTGTCAAGGAATAAAAAATAAAACAAGAAAAACCCCTTACTCCATGTTTTTTAGAAGAATGCATCAGAGGGAATAATTATGCAAAATATACAATAAATTCTGCTGATTAATGCAAAATGTAACAAATAATATGAAGTTCATTAGATTCGCATGAAAAAATAATTTAGCAGTTATAGACGGTTTGAAGGGATTCAAAGGAATTGATAAAGCAAGAAAGCGAAGATAGAGAGTAAACGTATATGATCTAATCAAATGGGGAAGAATGGTCAAATCCAGAACAGGAAAAATGAAAGGAGAGGAAAAAAGGATATTTAAAAACGAAGAGGAAAGAAAGAGAGATAGAGATAGTTGTGGTGGGACACGAGGGAGAGGGAAGGGAATTGTGCTGGTAGTGATTTTTCTAAAACAATTTTGGAGAGCAAATAGATATAGGTCAGAAAGGGTTAATTTCACCCAGACCCAAATATAATTGAGATGTAATGAATTTAATGCAGAATTTACTTCATTCCTGAACAGTCCCAACACTAAATCCAGAAAAGGATAAAGGCACGAGGAGAAAGCCTTCACACCGTTAGATTCGGAAAATTCATAGCGAAACCCAAACAGCACTAGTGCTTCCATTTTTGTAAGAGATTGAATCGCTCCAAAATTTACCTCCTCGATGGAGAAAAGGTTCTTTAAATTGGTTTACAAAAAAGTGGATATGTCGATAAATAATTAATTTATTTGAGGATTGGCACCACGGATGTGCTCCTGCTCAAAATTCTTTGACAGGATTTTTTTTTTTAAATATAAAGTTTTCATTAGACATTGTATTCTTGCTTTAAAATAACATTTTAAGAGACCTGCAACAAAGAGTTATACAATCAAAATTCTTTTATAAAGAGTAAAATATTATAAGTCTGTGAATATCGCTCGAATTTGAATAATATTTTGGAAAATAAGTAACCTAAAGGCAGTTCTTTATGATACAATTTTATGTTTTGTGATCTCTATTGAAATATTGATATTTTATCTATCTGCAATTAAGCGATTGATACGAATTATATGGAGAAATATATTTATTCTATTATATTTCCCCTTTTATTCTTACCAATCTATTAGTTCATGAAGTTCTATGTAACTACAGAGCATATAGCAAATATATGAAAAAATTTTATATTTCAAATTTGCAGATGGTGAACATTTTACCGGTTATTTCTATAAATACGTTGTTATGCAAAACACACACACACATACACACACACGCATTTATATATATATATATATATATATATATATAGTTATTTACTAAAATAATTATTAAATACCTACAGACACTAGTGTTGCATCCTTCCGGGAATCATCAGTGCAGGGTGCCACGATTAACATCGGTCGATAAACTCGAACCCGGCAACGAAGCCATCTCTGATTCCATTAGTAAGAACGTTTATTTTGTGGCAGGCTTATAAATTCAATATTTAAGAGTTAATGCGATTGATTTCCATCTATATATTATGACAAATTCCTTTACTTTGCAATTCTAGAGTGTATTATACGGAATCTCTCCCAATCTTTTGATATGTTTTCCTTTCTCAAGCAGGTACGAGTTTATATTCCGGCGTTCTATTGAGAGATTAAACAATTTCATACTGTGTTTGTTTTCATTAACCCAAAAGATAACAACCCCAGGCTGCGAAGGCATTGCCTCTGTGTTTACGTTGGCGACGCCGTTCAGGATATCATATTCGGAAGTTCAAAATGAAAATAGCCGCTGAGCACTATCAAATGCTGACATGGCTTTTGTTTAGTTATGGTATGTTTGGATTATTCAGTGTAGAAATATATTACGTACTGCAAACGTGGTAACGCATAGTGAAACGCACTTATTTAGATGAGTAAGACGACAAAATGTGAGTTCAATTAATTTCCCTACTATAATCGTGTCTAAGTGGATGTAATATAAATCTTGAATTTACCAGTTTGCTTCTGTATAGGCAAAAGAGAAAACATATTAATGCAATCCTTTGTATGTCTTCTGTTCCAGGTGGCTCAGCAAATGCAAACTAATGATTAGCAGAAACCAATAAATAAAACTGAAGCAAACCCGATATTCAGCTGATCTTTATCTGTCACATTGTTATTCCTCAAGCTAATTGTCATTATTAAGGATGCCGAATTAAAGAGATGGTGTCATCTAAAGAGTTGTTTCTGAAAAGACACTCATTAAACCTTATCCTCGAATGACTTTTTTACTTTGGTATGTGTTGATTACTAAGTATAAACAATAGGTTTCAATGAAGGTGTATTGTTCTCATCTTCGATTTGTTTGCTCAAAACGTATCGGCTTCTTTAACCTTCGGATACTGCCTACATGTACTGTTCCTGACTTGCCCTACGTGTGAATACAGGTTATGTAAGATTTCAAATACTTAGACCAACATTTGTCTGAGTAATTTCCTAGAGACCGCAGAGGTCAAATTTTAAAATTTAACTCCAATTTTGACATCTTTAACATTTATTATTTTGATCTCAAATCAAAATACAAAGTTTCACCCATTTCTAAGTTACCTACATCTAAAATTTCAAGTCTTTAGACCCAAAATTGGCGGAGAAATTCGATAGAATTTGCAAAGTACAATACTTTTAATTCTGACCTTTCGGCAGCCAAATTCTCGCCCCAAAACTGATTAAAATGCTTGCCGCATACACGAATACCCGTTATGTAAAAATGTCACATGTTTAAACCCAAGATTGGCAAAGGAGTTTGCTAGATACCGCAAAGATCAAATCTTTAGAACTTTGACTCCTTAGCAGCTCAAATTTTCGACCCAAACCGATTAAAAACTTGCCCTATTTCTGAATACAATTTATGATTAATTTCAAATATTTAGACCAGAAATTGGCTGACTAATTTGGTAGAGACCGTAAAGGTCAGTATATTTTTAACTTTGACCCCTGTTTCGACCCTTAACATTTAATTTTTTGGGCTCAAATCAAATTATAAAGTTTGATCCATGTCCAAGTAAACTAGATTAAACATTTTAAGTGTTTAGACTCAAAATTAGTGGAAGAGTTTGGTAGAGTTTTTGAAGGTCATATTGTCGAATTCTGACCGCTTGACGGCCAAATTTTCCCGCCGAAAACCGATTTAAAATGTTTTCCCAAATCTCAATAACCCTTTTGTCAAATCTCGAGTTATTTGGTAGGTAAATGTACACAGCCACACACACAGACATTTTCACACACACACACACACACACACACACACATATATATATATATATATATATATATATATAGTATGTAGTAAAAGGGATTAACGCAAATCATATCTTACGCAGGAAGTAGTCGATATGCTTAAAAAAGTTGTAGTTCCTAATGAAAGGTTTGGAGAATATGGCGGATGATGACGGCGGTATTTATATTCATGTTCGTTTAACTTGTGCAGTGTTGGATAAGAAACGAGCGGTCGGAAATTGTCGTGGAGTATAGTTAGTTTATTTTGTTGATTAATGCTGCGTTTGATGTCGAAGTTTCTGATGCATTTCACACATTTATTGATAGCACTTCTCCGCCGTAATGGTTTCATACGCATCCAAACAAAATGTAGTCGGTTAGACCCGTTAAAACCCACCCACTGGAAAGCATGATTTGCTTTTGGTGCAATTCTGGCTTCGAAAAGTTTCGTGGAGTTCGACGGCGTGTAACCACTTAGCTGAGAGTCGCCGGTCATTATAACAATTAAAACGAAGCCACTATTCATCGGAAGTTTTTTGTCTTTACAATATCTATCAAGTGGTTCAAAATTGTTGTATATGTTACGTCTAATAAAGAAACAAGTTCTCAGACTATTGTTCGTGGATTGGCTTCGACTAAAGTTATTAATTGAACGTTAAAATCATCCGATGGCCGACACTACGCTCATCATCTGGGCCAGATTTCTGAGGGCGAAACCGGTCAGCTAAATACCCCCTTTTTTCTCTACTCTTCTTCACTTGTTTTCCTTTGTTTTAAAACGCTCTTAATCACGATTTCCATATATATATATATATATATATATATATATATATATATATATATATATATATACAGGCGGTAAAAAGAAAGTCCGCTTTGGTAATTTTTTTTCAAAACCTGCAAATTTAAGCTAAATTTAATGTAACTAGTTAAACAACTGACACGTGATTTGATTGGCCTTTTATTCTTCTATAATTTTTCATTGCCATATTTGACTTTTAATTGAAATATTCACGGCAATTTTAAAAAATAACTTCAAATTGAGGAGGCACAAAGAAAGTTCGCACAATGGAAAATTGTTATTTAAATGTAACTTTAGGACATTAATGCAACACAGTTACAACAGTTGAACTAGTTAATATTTAGTAGCATATCACTTCTCCAATTTGACAGCCTGCAATCTTTCGGGAATTCTTTGAATTAGACTGCCGCAATACTCCAGGGGAAGGGCATCCGACTTTTCTTTCATTTTTATCCAAATGTCTTTAAAATTTGAAATTTTATCATTGCGTAGCTGTTACTTGATGTAATGCATTATGTTTTCGATAGGATTGAGGTCTGGAGATGTGCAGGCCAATCCGAACACGGAATATCATGCTCTTCCAGGAACCTCTTGACATTACCAGCTCTGTGAATGGGAGCATTATCCTACATGAAGATGGGGTTATCATCCAAATTCTCACCTAAGTAGGGTAGAAAATGCACGGTTAACATATTAATGTAATTGGTCAGATTAATTCGAACTTATAAGCGAACTATAGGCCCTGGACCATTGGTACTAATAATACCCCCCACACAAAAACTGAACCTCCACTACATTGCAGCTTTGAAAGTGAGCACCTAGGATAAAATTCTTCATTTTTTCCTCCGACGGACGTACCGCCTACCATCACTGCCTAGTCTATTGAACTTACTTTCGTCGCTAAACAGCATATTTGACTAATATGAAAGGTCATAATCTTTATTTCATATGACGAAGTCCAGACGGCGCTGTCTCTTCTTTACAGAAATAATGACTTGCGTCTTGCAACATATCCTCGCAAATTAAATTTCTTTAATCTGTTCTTGACAGTAGAAAGAAAACACTTTTTAACAAGATTGCACTGTTGTTGGCTTTGGAGAGCAGTTTCAAATCTGTTTCTTAGGCTACGAGTTTTGATAGCATTGTTTTCCCTGTTAGAAGTAACTCTAGTACGACCAGATTTAGGGGCATCACGAACACTGCCGGCGTTTTGGTGCTTTTGCACAGTCTTTCGTACCGTTTTCTCATCACATTTCAATCTGCGGCCGATTCTCGATTGGATAAACCAGAAAGGTGAAGATTAATCAGCTCTTGACGATCACTGAGAGAATGTCGTAACATATGGACTAAATGTTACGTTGTATGACCTGAAACAGCAACAATTACGATTAGAGATCGTTTGTTGCCTGTTCGTGGGTATTTTAAACTGATTTAGGAGCGATAATTGAAGCTGGTTTTAAGCGAATTTGTTGCTGCTGACCTACTTTTGCCTCCGCAATTTGAAGTTTTTTTAATGACCTGAACACAAGTATATTTCAATTAAAAGCCGAATATGAACACGTAAAATTATAGAGGAATAAAGGACGAATCAAATGAGTTGTAGGTTGTTTAGACATGTATATTAAATTTAGCTTACGCTTTAAGGTTACGATTTGAAATACCATGTTTTCCAGCCCCTTGTACGGCATTTGTCCCGCTTTACTGTCTTATAAATAATGTTATTTGATTATTAACTGTAGTGTTTCTGTTTTTATGGCATATACCAGTGTTCTAGTATATATATATATATATATATATATATATATATATATGTGTGTGTGTGTGTGTGTGTGTGTGTGTGTGTCTCTGTGTGTGTATGAAGAGAGAGAGAGAGACAGACAGACAGACAGATGCTTTAGCTGTCAATTATAAACCCTACAAATGCAATAGCGTACATTTTTCTCCCCAATTGAGATATTAAAATTAGAAGTAGAAAATTCTAATTCAATTAAGAAAGAAAATTTTTATTTCTTTCCTTCGTAGAAATTTTTAAAACACAAACTCTCTTTGATTTCGACTTTTTTATTTTGTACATTTGTTTGCAGCGCAAACTCTTTTTCATTAATACTATCTGTTGGTCTTAGTTATAAACAGACCAGCCACTACTTTTAATCTGACCTGCATCTACTTCTGGAACCCCAACCTTTTTCACCTTGGACAACAAACCTACTTCTTAGTCATACTTTTCGTATTGATTTCAGACTGTCCATCATGTCTGGCCCGTTGCCCATAAGCCTTAACCATCAAGGCGTACAATCAACGTCGATACGCAGACCGCCATCTCTGCTTGTGACCCCAAACCAAAAGCATCGACCAACGGTTCATTCGTCTCAACATCCTTTCTGGCGTTGTGTTCGCTTTGAAACGACTCACCTGTCAAACCAAAATTGTACGTGTGCGTCCAAAATACCTGGTAGGGCGATCGAAAATTATAAATACAACACTTACACTCGCTTTCTTCTTGTCGGTTCTTTTGTTTTGCTTTCAAAAACAATCTTTACTTATTTCTTACTCAATCTAGCCTTCTTCTTGTCTCTGTCTTCCGATCTCTCTTCTTTTTCTTGTGTTTCTTCTTATTCTTATATATATACTAGCAGGCCTTGTTTACCCATCGTTGCCCGGTGAAGCATGACCCCCTACTCGTAAAAAATTAAATTAAGGTTGTTTCTGTAATTGGCCAATCCCCAACGTTCTAATGTTAAGAACGCGTCTCGCAATAGACACCTTGTAACCTCATCATATTAAGAACGTCGTAGGAATAGATACGAAAAATCTCGCCATGGTTAGAACGGCTTTCATAATATATGCCCCATTTGTGAGGGGGGGCTGTCAAAATATTTGACGCAAGTTCAAGGTTGAAATGTGTTGTCAGTATACCCACCCGCAAAGACTATACACCAGTAAAAAAAATTGGGGGCAGGTGGCAGAGTTGTGTGCACAGAAGTACATTTATTTATCGTGCGTGCTAAGAACAGTGAATTATAGTGCATATGCATGTCATTAGACATTGAAAATTGCTTGTCTCTGCCAATGTTAAAATAGATTGTCTTATTCAACATAGTCTAAATCCTTTAGAAATCGTCAGTTTAAAGGAAATAATGTAGTTGGTGCTAAGTTTTAAAAAGTACCTAAAAAAAGCAAGGCAGTGTATGACAGATGTGAAAAAGTAGTTCTCAAAAGAAAACTGAACAAAAATAACTATAGTAAAAACAAAAAACAACAATATATAACAAATCCGTAGGCAATGTAACGAAAGGGAAATTTGTACTTTAGCGGCGTAAATCATTTGACAGACAAAGAAAGTAAAATAAAAACTGGCGTAAATGTAGGCGAAATTTAGGCTTAAAGTGTAAAACTGTGTGTTATATACAAAGAAATGTTTGTACATGATTTCGAAAGTGCGAAATATTTTTTTGCATAATCACTCAAATCTCCTCTTTGATGTATGGGCCTACGGCAAATCTTTTATTAAGCGATTCGGCGGATGTTTATGAATATGGCCCCCTATAAATTGCACAACTTACATTTTTTTTACTTTTTTATGTTAATCTCATAGGTTAAAAACTTAGCTTGGAGATTGAAAAAAAATGGAAAAACAACAAAATTTAATTATGATTTTTAACGTCGAGGAGCAGTTTTCAATTATAACGTTCTACTAAATTGAACACGTACTTCGTAACCTTCACGGAGATAAATACTGTCACAAAATAAAATAGAAAAAAATTATGACTTTTATCGTCAGGATTGATCAGTTTAAAATTGTACCGGTCTACTGAATTGAACACATACTTTACGACCATCATCGAGAAAAATATTGTCGCAATCTTGGTGATAGTCACAAAGTACGAATTCAATTCAACAGAAACTTATAATTTAAAATACATCACACACAACAAAAGTCATATATAATTTTTTTTAATCTGAAAGGTAAGTTTGTAATTGATAAGATTAACTTGACTAAAGTGTCAATTGTGGAATTTGGGGGGTCTGTGGGAGGGTCAATTTCCGTACCATCATCCGGAGATGTGTTCATATTTGCATCTCATAAGTTTTGACGCTCGATCCAACGATGATTTATATAATTCCAATCAATAAAAAAAAGCTGAACGTTACCATTACGTGTACTGTAAAAAACGAAGAAAATAGAACTAGTTGCTGCCGATAATGTGCAAATGCCAGTGACAAGAAATATTGTTTGTTCTTTAAGTGTTATGAAAACCCGTACCATATCAATAACTGCTAACTCCAAGATATGGTGCCGCCGGTTCCTGGTAAAATGTTTTCTTGTAATGTAAGTATCGAGGTTTCGCTGTTTTTCTGTTAATACTCGGTCACAGAGAACAGTTTGTAATCGTTTACTAAGAGATAAGTTCATTTGAGCATCGGATAATTTAGGACGCTGGATGCGGACATGACAAAAAGAAAGCTGCAACGTATTGTTTTTAAATGCAACAATATTTAATTAATATTAAAACTACTAATGTTAAAATGTTAAAATGCTACATTGCCTAAAGTGTGTTTATTCATAAAGTCTGAAGAAATGCTGTTTTTTGAAAAATTTTCAACGATATAATGCTTGAAATTGTCGAACTAGACATTGAAACAATTGTAATGTAAAATGAAATACACTTTTTGTTGACATCAACACCTTGTCCTGAAGTCTTATTTTTGCACACATAGTATATTAATGCTCAATTATGAAAATGTGATAATTTTGTAGCTTAATCAACCATTTTTGGCGTAAAACCTATTGGTATATGAACATTTACTTAATTACACGAACTCAGTATACTACATATAAGTATATATATATATATATATATATATATATATATATATATATTTATGTATTTATTTATTTAAATTATGTATATATGAAAATATATATATATATAAATATTTCAAGAAAAAAAACAAATAACAGAATCAGTTAGCCATATCTCATTTAAAATGTATTTCAATTTAAAGGGGAAAACATCATATTCAGTTAAGTAACAATCAACCCGCTTACTCATCTCAAGAATACGTTTTACGTAGTATCTAATATAAATTCTTAATGAGATATTTGTATACGTACACACACATATACACACGCAAACACATACGTGCGCACAGACAACATTATATACAGATACACACACACATATATATATATGTGTGTGTGTGTGTGGGTGTGTGTGTGTGTCTCAGTATTTAGTATAGCCTCCATTATTACGAATTACTTCAAAAATTCTGTTAGACATGCTTGCGACTAAGTTTTTCATCAGTTTCGAAGGAATTTTATCCCATGTACTGAAAACTGAATCAGAAAGTTCCTT
Source organism: Euprymna scolopes (assembly GCF_053919585.1). Lineage (NCBI taxonomy): Eukaryota > Metazoa > Mollusca > Cephalopoda > Sepiida > Sepiolidae > Euprymna > Euprymna scolopes. The sequence continues at coordinate 143,163,143 of NC_136491.1, forward strand.
TATCGAATCATACTGGGTTCCATCCTGGAACACTTCTTTTGCCATCCATTCCCAAAGATTTTCAATGGGATTGAGGTCAGGAGAACATGCTGGATGATCTAACAATTCTATATTATTTGAAGAAAAGTATTCTCGTGCTTGTCGAGAAGTGTGTATCGCAGCGTTGTCTTGCTTGAAAATCCAATTTCGTCCACACAGACGTGGACCTTCAGTCCTGATAGAAGCATTTTCAAGCATTGAAATGTACTTCAATGATGTTTGCCGGCATTTCACTACTTACAACTTTAGGGTCCCAGCTGACGAGAAAGCACCCCAGATCATTAAAGACCCTCCTCCATTATGCCGTTGAAAAAGTCTCTTTGGGCAAGTCTCTTTTGCCAATAGTGTTGAAATCTATCTGGACCATCCAGATAAAACTTTTTTTCTCATCGGAGAAAATTACATTTTTCCACTTCTCTTCATCCCAAGTTTGGTATTTGGCGGCATATTTAAGTCGGTTAGTTTTTTGCTGTTCAAGAAGACGTGGTCTCTGCAGTCGCTTTAAATGATTGAAACCCTTCATTTTCAGATGCCTTCTGATGGTTTTAGGACTGCATTATGCTGCTGTTTGGATTTTCAATCGACTTGACCTCATACTGGAGTTATTTTGTTAAACTTCTTCAGATACGGCGATCCAGTGATGGGGTTATTTTTATTTTTATTTTATTTATTTATTTATTTTTTTTTTTTTTTGGTAGGCCTGGACTCTTTTTGTGCTCATATTGATCTGGATTTCTTAAAAAACATTGTGATGACCTTTTTGCTACGATGTACTTCGTTTGCAATGGATCTATGGGAGAGTCCACCCCTATCAAGCTCAAAGATCCTTCCTCTCTCAAACTCTGATAATGGTTTCCCTTTTGCCATTTATAATTTAGTAAGATGTGTTTATCCACTAACAACTTGCTTTTAGTAAGAAGGCTTTTCGTATTTTTCAAAACTAGCCGATTTTATTAAAGTGGTCTTATCATTTTAACCACGTGAAAATGTTTGCTTTTTAAAAATTAGATCAGGGTAAAGGTTTCGAATGAAGCAGATTTCATTTTTTCCATCATATTTTCCGTTTTGGCAAAGGTTTCAACCATTTGTTTGATTAAAAATTCGATAATATGCGTAAACGCTTACTTTCTTAAGTGGTCTTATGATTTTGACCATTGACCAGGGCTATATATATATATATATATATAAATATATATATATATATATATATATATATATATATATATATATATATATATATAAGTGAAATGTCTGTGTGTCTGTGTACATTTCCCTACGCAATAACTCTGTCAATTTTAAGCCTACAGATTCAAAATTTGATATACACGGTACTGAGATTTGGCAAAATCGATGTGATTGTTTTCAGACAGAAATTTGGGGATTAAGGGGTCAAAGTTCAACGATTTGACCTTTGAAAACTCTATCAAACTCCTCCTACAATTTTTGGTCTAAACCCGTGAAATTTTAGATACAGGTTCCTTGGACATAGATCTAACTTAATAACTTTATTTGAGCCCAAAACAATAAATTTTAAGAGGTAAAAAGTTTTTAAAAATTGACCTCTGCGGTCTCTTTTAAATTACTCAGACAATGTCTGATCTTGATATTTGAAATTTTACATAAAGGGTATTCAGATATAGGGCAAGCTTTTTCATCGGTTTGGTTCGAAAATTTTTAGTTACCAATATATAAATGTATGGATGTATGTATCTTTGCATGTCTTCCTAAAACTTTCAACAGAGGCGACGGAGTTTACCAAGATCAGTATCGTTTTGAAGTTCGACCTTTCATACAAGAAATATCGAAAAATTAGCTAAAAACATTAATATCTTCCCCTTTAACTAGACACTTTTCTACGGGGGGAAGTCGCTTTCTTCGCCGATATTTTTGAAAGTTATCCTCTTCTGTAGATTGTCTAGCTTTAATTTTTAAAAATGTCACTTCCGGTTTGACGGTACTCGTAACAGCATAGACATTAGGTTTTTACCCCGTTCTTTTCCTCCTTCGCGGTACAGGTTCGAGCCTGCCTTCCTACTTCCACATTTATTTTTTGCTCAACAGACACATCCAAACACCAGGGCAACGCCAGGCATAAATGCTAATATATATATATATATATATATATATATATATATATATATATATATATATACCTAATCATTAATTTATAAGTATTATTTACGCGAATTTCCTCTTAATTATTAGGAAAATATTCCCGAAAATCTAATAAATGTTTCCGAAAGTCAATGAATTTTATAATTCCTTATTAAAAACTGTTACTGAGGAATCTGTGAGAACCCAATGTATTATTCAGAATCTTTTCTCAGATCCTGAATTTCTACCCTAAGAAATAATGCTAAGAGACTATGAGATTTCCGTAATACGAACTTGAAAAGCTTACTTATACACGATAGCATAAAGGAAGGATTTTAAGGGTTTTCTATATTTATTTTTCTTTATGCTATGGCGAGTAAACAGTTTAATTTTAAGGAGAAATCGTCAGTGTATTTTGCTTCGTTTCTGGTGAAAACAGGCCACCCTACGGTGAAGACGGAAACTGGCTTTAAGGATTTATTTCGCTAATTAACCTCCCCTGGTGTTAGATTTCCTTTTAGAAAAAACATACTAGAAGGGGTTAAACCTATTTCCGTTTGGACACGCTTTATGGGATCTTAAAGATTGCTGAATTAAAATCGGAACGGATTTGTTACATCCACGTGAGCTCGAATACTTATGGGAAACATATCAGCCTAAACTTTTCATACCTACATTTTTTATAAAAAATAATCTGAAATACAAGAAATATAAATGATCCATTATAGAGATCACGAATTCAATATATGTATTGTTTATATATGAAACTTATATATAGTTTAAATAACATTCGAATACTATTTAAAAGTTACGTTTTTTACTTTTATTTAATTCTAAGTAACACTTACCTTCTTTTTAGTAATAATTATTTACGTCAAACGGTTAAAATGTGTACTATAAGAAAACAAAAAATGTTAATTATTATAATACTTATTCTAAAAATAGCGACTCTTCAGACTAATATATAATCCATATGTATATATATATTTATAGGGAAAAAGTAAAAACTGAAAGAGATAAAATCATGCGTATGAGAAATTAACAACAATAGTAACAAACGAGGGTAGGAAAATGAAGAAGTTAAAGAAATCGAAAGACTGAATAAGTTCGTAAAAAATAGGAGTCGAAATGTTACGTTGCATGACAAAGTAAACAGACCATTGTCCAAAAGAAAAAATGAGTAAAACATACCGTTGATGCCGAACATGAGAGCGAAAACAAAAGAAAGAGGCGTTTTGTGTCGCCACTGATTGAGAAAGGAAAGTAAAAACCAACCTGAACAAGAAATAAGAAAGTAACTTTTTAGTTAAGAGTAACTTAAATGGAGATAATGGGTTACAAAAGGGAAGCAGAGCACCTTATTTCAAGGTAAGAAAGTATAAAATACAAATACCTTTACAACTTGACCTGATGAGAAAAAAAATAGTATGAATTTCAGAATAGGAACCCCCAAATTAGACTAAATAAGCTTAGAAACCTTGGGCACCAACGGAAAATGTGTTGGCCCGTGTTATTATTCGGCCAGAATTATTCAGACTATTGTTCTCATCTTGAGAATTAAATCGCACACGGTTTTCAGTCGATGTAACTTCCGGCTTTCTTCAGTTGTAGTCTTTCGAACTAGCGATTTTTTTTCTGGAGAACTTTGGAATAATAATAATAATAATAATAATAATGATAATAATAATAATAATAATAATAATAATAATAATAATAAATAACCTAATTATTCGAGCCCTTTAAGCGATCAAAAATAAACTTAAAAATGACGATGAAAAACTGAGAAAAGAGAGTACACATAAAGACTCCAGTGGTTGAGTCGAAGAGGATTGGAACTGTAGGGAGGCTTATTCCCACTAAAATTCTAATGAATATTAATAACTATGCAAACGAGTAGTCTATGACCGGCGGCGGTTGCGATGATTCAAATTTATTTGCAAAGTTATCCAAATAAATTAGGAGTACTGAAACATTAGGGGAGACTTGCTTTCGCTCGAACTCTAGAGAACACAGCCGGTTGTTTCAACCTAGAAATCTTTGATGATGACTTCTGTGAGAACTACTAGTGAGTGAATAATTATAGTTGTATTGGCAGAAACTGGGTCTACATCAAATAGTCGTAAAGATCAAAGAGGATGGAAAGATCGATTAGAGAAAGCTCTGATTAGACATCTACGGGATGAGTGCAAAAAAGGCCGGACTCTTAAGGAAGCTGGTTGGCACAATCATTCCAGGTAATCCGGAGAAATTTGCAATCACGCATATTCATATATACAGATTGCTCTCAAGGAGTAACCACCGGGTTCTGGAAGCAGACGCCATTAAAGCAGCAGAAATGAAATGGAACATTGAAAAGGAATAACTTATAAGAATACGAAAACTCGTCGAAACTAAACTGTATAGTAGAAACCTAATTAAAGGTATAAACACGTGGGCAGTGTCAATAGTAAAATACTCTGGACCGTCCATAGGCTGGACTTAAGAAAACTCGTGCCATCTCAGCCAGAAGACTAAGTAACTCATGAATATGCATAAAGCATTGCACACAAAAGAAAGATATTTACCAACTCTATGTGATTATTAAGCACACCGAAATATGGAAGAAGAAGGCAGTCAAAATAACACAACTAATAGTAGTAATAATAACAATACCGAATTTTTTTTAAAAAGGAATGGGAGATATTGGAATCTGAGGAATAGCTGAAAAGTTACAAATGATAATAATACTGAAATCGGCTACAATATTAAAGAAAACCTTTAAATGCGAAGACACATGATCTACAGGCATAAGTCTGCCATACAAAAGAGCTACAGATGTAAAACACAAGCATACATAACATAATCAATAAAAACAAACTGTATGATTGTAAGTAAACTCCTTGCACCCTTGCTTTCCGCCCTCATCCCTTTGTGTACGTGAGTGTGTGTCATCATACACTAGTATCACATCAAATAAATAAGGAGGCTCAAGGAAGATGGAAAGACATAGGAGAGAAAGAAATAGTAAGATCCCCGCTGGATGAGTGCAAATACAGGGTCTTGGGGGCTTATTGCCATCCAAATATTAATGAAGACTAATAATCGATTGTAACGAGAAATCAATGGTAGGCTTCTGTTGCGATACTGCAATTTAATCTGCAAAAGTTATCGAAAAGAGGCAAGAGTACTGGGAATCTGGAGAGACATTTTCAATCAGACTCCATAGAACGCCACAATTTGTTCTCTAAGAATATTTATTGGTGGCCTGTGTGACTACTCCTAGTGAGTAAATAATGATGAGCTTGGTGGTCTGCAATCTGTCTCATGTACTAGAGTGTTTTGAATGCAGGCAAGACCTTTACGGGGGGGATACTGTCACCAAATGGATGAAATGCATCAGAACCTTTGACAACATCCCCCACCATTTATAAAGAGAAAGGGCCCAATTCTTCTCCATGACAATGCCCGATCGTACGTTGTTAAACCAATACCATAGAAAGTGAATGAAATGGGCTACGTAACTCTGCCTCATCCGTCATACTCTTCAGACTTCTAACCTACCGAATAGCCCTTTTTCAAACAGCTCGAAATATTTTGCGTGAAAAACGCTATAAAAGGCTAAGTGATATCAAAATCACTTTCAGCGACATTACCGTCACCAGAACACAAGATTTTCACGATACTGGCATAAATACACGTGTTTTGCGTTGAAAATATGTTGATTCTGATGGTGCTTTTTTTCGAAAAATGATTTTTTGTTTGGGCCGAGTTATGTTTAATTTAAAAGTTTAATAACGTTAGAACTTTGTTAGTAACCTGATAGAAGGGAGAACGACGATGTCAAACTTGGAACATGTTTATACACATTATTAAGGTCTTTGAACATTTCAAGCGTGATATCATTTTTATAAAGAAAATGAAGGGAACATGCTCAAATATTGATATAACCTGTCCTTTCGATACCAGAATCCAAGCAAAAGAAATAGCAAAAGCACAGGAAATAATATATCACAATTTGAAATGCGAATTATTCAGACTATGGAAATATAAAGAAATCAATGTGATTCCCTTTGTAATTGGAATGTATCGGGCCCAAACCGAAAGCCACCATAAATAGTGCAATCAGATTAGTGATAGACATTCTTTTTCAATTTTGCAAAAATCTTGCATTTCAGAAACAGCGATATTGGAAAGATACGGCCTCGCTATTAAGGGTCTAAAAAAATTGATCTGACTGTCAAGGAACTAAAGCAAAGTAAAAACATCAAAAGTTTAAGGTGATTATTAAATGGCAATAATAATAATAATAATAATAATACTAATAATAATAATACAAAAGATGATAAATGCGAACAAGAAATATCGAAAGTCATGGAACTGCCCAACCAATACGTAATGAGGAAGCTTGATTAACATCATAACTACTAATATTTAGGAGTTCTCGAAACACATTTCATAAAAATTATAGAAATAAAAAGAAGATAATAAAAATCTCTTAAAAATATGACTCTTAGAAACAAAATTATTAGAAATCTACTAAAAGGCAAAGATACTTTAGCACTATTTATAGGCTTGACTATTTATATATTGAACAAAAGAACTTTGACATCTTGATCAGAAAACGAGGGAATTAATAATGATGCACAATTCACTTGACCCAAAAGCTGACACTGAATCTAACAGAGAAACGGAATCGCTACGAACAGCTACAAAAAATAATGGGATTAGAACTAACTCTATTAAGGTTATAGTAGATTTTTAAAAAGCCAAACCAATAATTAAATGAAGGCAGTAATACCGCAAAATCATCTGAATCATACAAATACAATGCTATAAACTTCCCGACTCAAAAGATGATTGCAGATAAAAACATTTTGAAAATAATGAAAATGCCAATTTCTAAAATTTACATTCCCACCATAAGACAGGTGGCAAATCAAAAAGACGGAAAAACGCAGGAAGTGTGCATAGCTTGTCAGATAATATAAATAAAAAAGAAATTCAATATACTACCAGGGATTTCACGAGCACTAGGAACAGCCCCCCACCGTCAAATAACTTGTGAAAATGACTAAAAATAATTGAAATTTAAGCTAAGACAACGAAAAGCAATTATGAAAATAGCTGTACTCTCAAGGAGATCTGATAAAGTGTCTTATTTAAGGGGGCGATTCATCAAGAATTTGTTTATGTTAGACTTGAAGACATTCAAGTTGTAGTCAGGTGGAAAACAGGCAAACGGAAGAGAGTTCCACAGGCGTGCACTTTTAAGAAAGAAGCTGTTTTCATGGAATCTACGTTTTGATTTAGGCACAGATAAAGAGTGGGGAAAATTACTGACATTGGTGTTCAGCTAGACGGGTGTGTTTCGTGAAAGATTGGCGAGAGAGGAACAGAGACTGGAGCTCGGACGAGTACTTGCCATGGAAATAACGATAAAACAAAGACAGGTTCACAACGTCTATTCTATGGGAGAGAGGTTGCAGGGAAGAGAAAGGGATATCCCCTACTAAGCCACAAAATCTATTTTGTACTCTATAAAGACAGGATGGGCTGCTTTTAGCAGCACCTGCTCAGATTTGGCAGCAATACTCCATCCTTGGACGTACTTGGCTTTTATATAGATTAAGAATTGCATCAACAGTGAGATATCTTATGGAGCGGTAGAAAGATGCCACAATTTTCCCAGCGACCTGGGCAACAGACTTGATGTACGTGTTCCATTTCATATCAGGGTTAAAGGTCAAACCCATAAGCTTGTCAAAACAAGACGCCTCCCCAAGACTTGGACCATCTGTTTCAATTGATGCCAGATGAGGATCAGAGCGTTGATGATGTAAAGCTCCCCTTGGTGTTAGATGCATTAAAAGTAACCAGCCACCTCTTTCCCTACTGTACCACTGTACAAGATCAGAAGAGAAGGAATTAGAGAGAACTTTATCATTTATGGCCTTTGATGTGTTGCCATAGATGGTCGTGTCATCAGCATAGATGTCAACGAATTATTTAAGTATGTGTTTTGGGAAATCATTGATGTAGATCAGGAAGAGAGTTGAGCTCAGGATGGACCCCTGAAGGACTCCAGCATTAATACTCTGGGCCTCTGATTTCTACCCATCAACCATTACTCTTATGAGCCTATCAGATAGAAATGATTTAATAATTGGGAAAACATTTCCAGTTATAGCGTAGTTGGAAATCTTGTGAAGTAGACCATTATGCGATACCTTATCGAAGGCCGTTGTTATGTCAAGAGCGATTGCTCTAGAAAGGAACCCTTTGTCGAGAGATTTACTCACCCTATCAGATATAACCGTTAGCTCATCTGCTGTAGATCTAGCAGAACGGAAACCGTATTGATTTCACTAAGGTTATTTCTGCGTAGGTGCAAAAATAATATAATAATATAATAGACCTCTTCTCTATTTAATATGGATTGAAGCGGCTTACTCATGACACAAAGGAGACTTATTGGCCTATACTGAGAGGGAGAGGAATTACCACCAGAATTGTATGTGTATACAACTCTTCTACATCATATATCACTGGATCGATCATGACCAACCTGGCATGATGATGATCATCCACCAAAGGAGGGTGCACACCACTTTTCAAAGTTAAGGTAAAGGTTAAGGTAACTTTGATTATACTAAAACAATTAAGCAATACAAATTATGTAATTTTAATTAGCTATACAGTTAATAATTTAAGATTTTTGGAACAGATACTATAATTTTCTTGTAGCTAATTAATTCGAAATAAGTTTAAATAATTTATTTAATGCGATAGATTTTTTTTTTTAAATCGAAAACTTTTCTTTCTGGAACTATTCCCTTGCCTCAAGTACTGTTTCCTTTTGTACCTATTTACAATGCCTTCCCACGGGGCAGCGTTAAATACCAGGGTCGTTTTTTAACGTGGAGAAAAGGTACCAAAAATTAAAAAAAAAATGTCTCAGTCGTGAAGGACTGCTCCTCCATAGAAACAGAACAAGAAATGGAAAGGTTGCATTTGAAGAACAGATACTACACTTAAAAAGCAATTACTAAACTCATAAACTCTTAGCACTTTAGTTATGTTGTTTTTGTTATTAAAAGATGAAGATGTAAAAAAATCAGTTTGTGTTTGAGGTCAGAAATGTACATTATTATTTTACCAATGTTAGGAAAAAAGTTGTATAGAAGTTGAAAGCACCGATTTATTTTCACACATTAATGCATACACTATCTGATTCCAGTCGTGACCTGCGTTGCAATATGTCGCTAACATCGTTTTGCGACACTCCTTAGGCGATCCTCAACAGTCTTCGGGAGAAGGAAACATCTGGCTCTCATTTATCTCGACACAAGAAAAAAAAACGAAATAGTGGTTACAGTGCGCCACATGTAAGGAAGTGGGATCGTTATGAAGTCATGGACCTATCCTGTAATATATATATATATATATATATATATATATATATATATATATATATATATATATATATATATATATATATATGTATATATATATATATATATATATATATATTCTAAGAAAAAGTACCCGTAATTGAGTGGGTTCAAAAACAGCCTACAGAAAATTATGATTTATGAAAGTATGATAGGTTATGAAAAGGAAGGGTTGTAAAGAGATAGCTTTGGGGGTATCAAAACCAATGCAAAATATGATGAAAGTAAAAAATAAAATGGATAAACTCCATAATTTATTATACCAAACATGTTAACACTGAAACACTTATCACAATATTCTGTGATCTATATTAAAAAAAACTTGTTAAACTTTGTGACATTTATATTCTATGGAGGTCAGGCGCGAGCGACAAACGCCCCATAATTTTATTATACCATATTTTTTCAAACTGAAACTTAATTATCAAAGTATACTTACGCAGATAAATATGAAAAGTCTTTATTAAAGTTTTGCCTATTTCCTTTCTATGGAGGCCAGGCGCGAACGCAGACCCCGCAATTTTATTATACCATCCCTATTTAAGATAAAACATACTTATCAAAATATTATTATGTACATCTATATCAAAAACACTTGTAAACTTTTTTTTATTATTTTTACATTTTCTATTTCCATACTTTGTGGACGAGGCGCGAACGAAAACCCCACAATTTTAATGAATCATCATTATGCCAGATCAAACATACCCATTCCTGTGTCTCCATACATCTTCTATCATTATATGTGATCAGTTTTCTATAATAGTCAATAATATAGGAGCCTATTCGTGACCAGACACACACAGACGTTCAGTTTTATATATATATATATATATATATATATATATATATATATATATATATATATATATATATATATTGGGTTGGTGAAAATAATACTGTTTTTATCAGATACATAAAAAACAACGTTATTTTTGCAAAAATAATGTTGTTTTCATCAGATATGTAAAATAAGGATATTATTTTTGCACCAAATTAATATATATACATTTATCCACATACAGTACTATTTAGCAGTTCATTACTGCAGGTAGACAATCAACTACCTCAAGCCAGGATCGAAATCCGATCGCCCAAATGACAGATGGAGCTTCTAACCGATGCGCTATACGCTTACCGCTATGGAGGTTGTTAATTACCAATGTTTTGACATTGTCCAAAGTACTTAAGCTCAATTTTTACACAAAAGCATCGCCTCATACGCTTAAAATTCATCCAATTTTTCAAAAAGAATTTCATAAATTTTAACAAAAAGTAGAACTTGCGTTTATGCTTTTTCAGGGTCCTTCATTTATTCTTACGATATTAAAAGAAAACCCCTTTGCACATTTATGTTAAAAGCTTATTTTCAAAAAATATGCCAGAAAAAGCACTAAGCTATCAGAAAAATGTATTCATATGTATTTGTTTAAATTGTTTTTTTGTTTTTTTCAGTTTCCATGTATTACGTGTTCCAGCATTTATTTTATAAGATGGTACTTTAAATCAAGACCAAAACAAATCGAAAGCAACTGTTTACGGGTGAAGAAATTGCCAGTTTAACGATGAAGAATATTATTAACTTAACTATAAAAGGCATTCTGTGTGTGTATCAAACATCGATAATCGAATAAATCCAGTTAAAAAGAAATATTCCGATATTGAGCAAAGTTAAACTCGGATATAGCCGAACATTACGACCACATTTTAATTATATCGTAGCACAAGCAGAAGCGTCAAGTATTTAAAATCAATAGTAGGTTCCGTGATATGACAGGGGCGTGTATGAAATCAATGTTTCTGATTGGAGCTCAATTGAATTATTGCACTTTATTCTATGAATTTTAAATATTTTTATTCAATCCATTATATATAGTTTTTAATCAACAGTAGGTTCTCTACAGTGCAATAAATATGATAACGTATTGTGATGTAGACTGAGTTCCTGTGTGGAGGCATCAAAATTTACCTCTCGGTTTATCATGGTAGATCATTCGACTGGAGCAGGTACTCCATCGATTTAACGTAAAAATGGGCAATTACACCAATTTCAATGCTAATTAAAGTATAAGAGGTGTGGAATATTCGTTGATCTTTATTAGACTTATGGTATTTGTTTATATTTGATTTGAAAGACTCCCACAGTAATATATTCTAAGAGTATAAAGTTATTATGAATAAATAGGTGCATGTGTTTTTCCGTGTATTCCGGGTCCAGTATAGGATACGTGAAATATATTTGTAATTATGTTTTGAATGCGAGTTCTTTCTCTAAATGCCCTATAAGTAGGAAGCAAAGATTGGAGCTGACTCAAGCATTCTTCATCCCTACTTAAGAAAAGAAACAATACAACGGCCTCAGCTTAGTTTACGCGAAATAGAACCACGTCTTATTCATGCTGTCTGTATAGATGTTTCTATGCCACTGTACGTTAAATGCCAGCTTCATCGTTTCAATTTCCAACGCGAAGTAACGTGATATTGAAGAAGTGACCTTAGCGAACGATTGTACGCACGTCGAAAATAAACAACGGATAAATATCATCGATTTCCCTCTTTGTTGCTCGCCGCCTCCAAGTGAAATTGTACCCTTCTTGAAACAGAAATATTTCTAAGAATATCGCGGTTTGTTGTTTGAATGCTACAAGCCATCTTTAACATTTCAGGGGCACACGCTTGCCCGTTTTGAAAACAATGGAAGCCGATATTAGATGCCAAATTAACAGATGTCGAAACAAACAAAACGCGGCATCTTTTGTTTTCGTCCTCTTTCAATTAATTTCTTCGCAGTTTGAGAAAGAAATGTCATAGAAAAACTATTTACTCAGATTTCTTTGGTAATTCTAGGAAATAACTTACTATTATGAAAGTAAGTGTGTAATTATTACCAAGGCAGTTTTTATTAATATAAAAATGTTGTTATTATTATTATTATTATTATTATTATTATTATTATTATTATTATTATTATTGTTATTGTTATTATTATTATCATTATTATTATCATTATGATTATTATCATTATTATTATCATTATTATTATTATTATCATTATTATTATCGTTATTATTATTATCATTATTATTATCATTATTATTATTATCATTATTATTATCATTATCATTATCATTATTATTATTATTATTATTATTATTATTACTTTTATTATTATTAAAATATTTCTTTTATTATTTACCCACTAAAACTAGTCACACAGCTTTGTGGTGTACTCTGACGTTTGAGTGACAACAGGTCTCCCCAGATTTTCAGTATTCTTTGGGCAACGTTTGCAAAAGAATTTGCCATACTGCAACTGCATCTTACTATTGATTTCTCGTTGGCAGGGACCAATAGTCTTCACTGAAATTTGAGTGGCAATCAACATCACCAAGGTCGCAGTTCTCTTCGTACTTATCCAGCAGAGGTTTGGCTAGTGCTTTCTCTCCTCTGTATTTCTATCCTCCTCGACCCTCCTCACGTATTCTATGTGGCGTCATTTTATTTTGCCCTTGCCCGTACAAAATATGGAGGTAAATTGCCACATTTATACTATTTCATATTTCAATGATTTCGATGTAATTTCTCTCTTTGCCATAATAATCCTTTCAGTGTTCTGCATAATATATTTTTCTAGTTTTTTTATGCCATCTCCACAGTCTTTTATACAAAATAGTCCTCTTCCGCCGTCTTTCCTTTTCACGTAGAGTCGGTCAACATCGTCCTTTGAGCGTAGTGCATTGTGCAAGGTTATGAATTTCCCGGTGTTCTGTTCGAGTTGTTTCAGTTTTTCTTTGGTCCACCCTATAAACCGTCCAGGGTATCATATTAGTGATACTAACCATGTATGTATACCTTTTATTAGGTTTCTGCTATATAATTTCGTTTCCAGAATTATTATTAGTAGTAGTAGTAGTAGTAGTAGTAGTAGTAGTAGTAGTAGTAGTAGTAGTAGTAATTTTAATATCTCGGAGTTTTCATACAGAAGTGTCTTTGAAAATAACCTGTAGTATTCTGTGAAGTTTGAGTGACAATAAGTCTGTCCAGTTTTCCATTACACTCAAAGTTTTTCAATAACTTTTGCAAATTAGTTTGCGTCATCGCAATAGTCATTAAGCATTAATTTCTAGTTGGTAGTAACATTGGTCTTCATCCTGATTGTGATTGCAATAAGCCTCCCCAATATAATAATCAATAGAGTATTGATTCTATAATAATATGTATTGCACCTGAATGAATTAAAAAAAATATTTTAGCGTCAGGTGGCCTATTATTATTATTAATATTATTATTATTATTAATAATAATAATAATAATAATAATAATAATAATAATAATAATAATAATAATAATAATAATAACGCATTATAAGGGTCGCGTCTTTTGCGCAAAGATAACTAGTATTACTTTCTATAAGATATCACGTTTCATATCATTACTTACATTATATCTGATATCCTAACACTCTTGGTGCAATATATGGTGCAATACTAGTAAATAGCTTATTTATTTCATTTCCGCATTGAAAGATGTGACACAAGGGCCGAAAAAATGAAGAACCAGTGCACAACAAAGAGCGGTCTAGGCTTGACCAATTAACAATGAACTAATATGTATTACGCTTAATAATGGTTCTTCTTTTTATTATTATTATTATTATTATTATTATTATTATTATTATTGTTATTATTTTCATCATTATTTTTATTATTATAATTATTATTATTATTATTATTGATATTATTATTATTGTTGTTGATATTGTTATTATTATTATGATTATTATTATCATTATTATTATTTGTTATCATTATTATTATCATTATTATTATTATTATAATTATTAATATTATTATTGTTGTTGCTTTTGTTGTTATTATTATTATTATTATTATTATCATGATTATTATTATTATTATAATTATTAATATTATTATTGATGTTGCTGTTGTTATTATTATTATCATTATTATTATTTGTTATCATTATTATTATTATCATTATTATTATTTGTTATTATTATTATCATTATTATTATTTGTTATCATTATTATTATTATTAACATTATTTGTTATCATTATTATTATTATTAACATTATTATTATTTGTTATCATTATTATTATTAGTGTTGTTGTTGTTGTTATAATAATAATAATAATAATAATAATAATAATAATAATAATAATAACAACAACAAAAACAACAAATAAGATCCCTCGTAAATATCTAGTAGGGTTGGGCCGGCATTTATAAAAACCAACGAATTATGCTGACAATGTACTGATCAACCAATCAGAAAGCGATAGCAGATGCAGTTAGCTACTATGGAACAATATAGACAACTTTAGTATAAATTTGAAGAAAAAAATTAGTTCTTAAATTCATTCAGTTATACCAATGAATTCAACAGGGTACATAAAATATTACAGACGCCGGTGCAAGTCCTAATCCAAATAATAAACGATAACCCAAAACCAAAAACTTAACCCAACAGGACACAAAACCCTAAGCGCTAACTCTAATATTACCTATAAAAAAGTGATGGGTGCAATTACCTTAGGTTTTAATTATGCGAAAAAATGTTTCTACTTCTTTCCACTAAAAATAAAACAATATTTTTTCGTGAAACTTACGGTAGATAATTGTTATATTTAATTTATTGGTTTTCCATTTTTTTTTTTTTTTTTGTAATTAGTATCCAATAAATTTTATTTTCTGTTTACTAGCGTGTTTTTTTCATTCGATTTCCTAGTGTTTTTAAGATGTGATCGGCGCTCTAGTTTACCTTTACAGAAATCCGATTCGTAATCTGCGTAACATTATAGTTAGTTCCCACACCGATAACAGAACAAATCTGATGATGTTCCTGGGAATTTCAGTAACAACTAGTTTCTTCTCAGATTGTAAGTGTTCTTTACCTTTCTGAAAATATTACAAATTATTTTGCCTTGCCACAGGAGCCTTTTATTCTTGATTTCTAACTGGTACTACCCCTTGACGTTTGGACGGCAATACACAATCAGAGCCCTAGAAGTAGGAGGAGGACGAATCGATAGGGAGGAGGAGGAGGAGGAGGAGGAGGATGGGTAGTTATCCACTTAGAAGTCTTACTCGACACACCCCGAGACAGAATCAGGGATTACTCATTGGCAATGATATGATGCTCCCAGGAACTAAAACATTTTCCAACTTTCTCCCTATTCTTTCAATAAATCATATTATCCCGTCGCAGTGGCCGTTTCACATAAATTTCTTGCAAATCACAACTGTTGCTCTTCTGTAGAATTTCCATTGAAATAAACTTTTCCATGTGTCCAGTATTTTACACTCTTACAGTTGAAGTCTGCTTGCTTTCATCACCCTCCATTGATAACGCCGTATTTGAACTTTCAAAACCAATTAATGTGGTGGCAGTAGAATCTGATACCGCCATATGTGAGTGGGGTTTCTAAGGTGAAGGACGATCCCAAATTATAAGGTTTCTGGCAGTTGTACTTTTATCTGTGTCATTCTTTTTTTTATTTCTCATTTGGTTAGTTGGCTTTCTGTGATAACTGCGAGTGTGTTCAGCATTCGGTGATTTCCCTCGATATGGCAGATGTATTTCTTATCATTGTTTAGCAATTTAATTGATTTTAATTTTCCCTGCTCTTATTTGCCCGCTTTCTTTGGAACTTTGGCTAATGTTCATACAATCATTGACACTATAGTAACTGCCTTCATATTATAGATTTCTTCAAGCCTTCTGAAAACTTTCTGATATTATCTTGGATTTTACTTCCAATAAGAACGTCTCGATAATTAACAATACATTAATAATTATTTGTTTTCCAAATTCTTATTCTTTCTTCTTAATCCTCTCCCTATTATTATTATTATTATTATTATTATTATTATTATTATTATTATTATTATTATTGTTATTATTATTATTAATGTTATTATTATTATTATTATTATTATTATTATTATTATTATTATTATTATTAACAACGGGATTTTCAGTCGCGTGATTACAAGCGGCCTTTACACGGTGTTCCCTAAATTTCCAGTGACAGCAAGTCTCTATTTATTACTTTCACTCACCTGTGCAAAAAAAAAAACATTTATATTATTGCACAACCCTTTTTTCCTCAATACCATCTGGTGAAATTCCCTGGAATTTGCGTGAGTATATGTTTCCACAATATTTCTATCGTTCTTCTATTATTTAAGTCAAGTATTACACGGTCCTATTCGCCTGGACTCTTTATTTTTTATTATTAAATTTAAGTTAAAACAAAACAATTTTTAAAGAAAAAACATATACCACTGAGACAATTTCATTATATAGGTGGTTTATGATATGAATAATAAAGGTCCAAAAATCGATCCTACTTCCAAATTTATATTGGGTTATAATCTATTAAGGACACCTATATTCTCCATTCACTAAGAAAGATATTATTATATGAAGCATGTATCCAGAAATGCGGCATGATATCAATTTCACAAGATTTTTTTGTAAAACACTGCAAAAGTCAACTTTATTTACAGTCGTATTTAACATTCACTTTTTATTTACAGTTGTATTTGACATTCAATTTTTGTTTACAGTTGTATGTGACATTCTATTATAATTTACAGTTGTATTTGACATTCAGTTTTTATTCACAGTTGTATTTAAACTTTCTATTTTTATTTACAGTTGTATTTGACATTAATTCTTTATTTGGAGCTATATTATACATTCAGTTATTCTTTACAGTTGCCTTTGAAATTCACTTCTTATTTACAGTAGTATTTAACATTCAATATTTATTTACAGTTGTATATCACATTTAATTTTTACGTACAGTTGCATTAAACATTCAGGTATTTACATTCAATTTTTATGTAAAATTGTCCTTGACATTTATTTTTATTTACAGTTGTATTTCACATTTCATTTTTATTTACAGTTATCTTTGACATTCGGTTTTTTACTTACAATTGAACTTTACAATCAATTTTTCTTTACATTTCATATTAAATTTATTTACAATTTTCTTTGGCATTCAATTTTATTTACAGTTGTATTTGACATTCAATTTTTATTTACAGTTGTATTTGATATTCAATTTTTATTTACAGTTTTATTTTATATTGAAAGTTAATTTACAGTTTTATTTAACATTTAAATTGTATTACAGTTGTTTCGAAATTTAATTTTTATTGACAGTCATATTCAAGTAATATTTACAGTTGTATTATACATTAAAAATTTGTTCAGTTGTATCCCCCTTTTAATTTTATATGGTTGTATTTGACATTCAATTTTTATTTGAAGTTCTTTTGACATTCAATTTTTATTTACAGATGTTGTATTTGACATTCAATTTTTATTTACAGCATATTTGACATTTAAATTTTACTTGCAATTTTATTTCATATTTAATATTTTATATTTGATATTCAATATTTATTTGATATTTAATCTTTAATATTTGATATTCAATTTTATAGATAGTTGTATTTGACATTTAAATTTTATTTACTAATGTATTTGATATTTATTTTTTATTTGCAGTTTTATTCGACATTCAATTTTAATTTGGAGTTTTATTTGAAATTCTATTTTTATTTACATTTGTATTTGGGATTTAATATTTTATCTGCAGTTATATTTGACATTCAACTTATATTTGGAGTTTTATTTGGCATTCTATTTTTATTGACAGTTGTCGGGGACATTCAATTTTATTTTCAGTTGTATTTAACATCCTATTTTTATTCAGAGTTTTATTTGACATTAATTTTTTTCAGTAAGCAATCAACTGTTCTCAGAGTCGTTCATCAGATTTTATTCTCTGCTCCAAACCATTCCGCGCGACATGCACGCACAGATATATATACATATATAGATAGATAGATAGATAGATAGAAAGATAGATAGATAGGTAGAGAGAGAGAAAGACAAAGACAGACAGACAGAGGAGAGGAGGAGAACTGCCGACTATCAACGAGATGGTTATAAGTGCAACGCCTTACTAGTGAAAGGTGCTAGTCAAGCCGCACTACTGAGTAGTGATACAACAAAACAGGATTGCATGTGGATGACTGCATATTTAAGTCCTCCCTTTTGGGTAGAGTACTATAGTAATGTACCTCACTTGCTATATTTAGTTCTAAAACCTTTCAAAGTTGAACCCTTGTTATGAAATATATAAATGCGGTCAAATTAAGCTTCAATGTATCATTCCGACTTTCGGTCTTTGAATAATTTCTGACGGTTTAAAATATATGTCCGCCTATTTAGTATTAATTCGCACTACTTTTACTTCTATTATTTTATTAGTTGTCCGTGGCCTTAACATTGATACTAGCCTACGCAATCAAGGGTGACATTGTGACTGGGTTCGAATCTCCTTACCTGTAATAAATAGTTCCAGCACCGATGGTTACGTTAGCATGAAATACTCGTATATACAATGCATGTGTAATATAAAAGTAATTATTAATACATATTTAAAAATATTATATATATATATATATATATATATATATATGTGTGTGTGTGTGTGTGTGTGTGTGTGTGTGTGTGTGTGTTTTGCTTGTTTTTCCCCTCGTTGTGCCAATATTTTAATCGTTTTAAACGTTAATAAATTTATTTTTGTGTCCCCGTACTTTTGGTACATTCAATAAGTTCCACATTAGAACTCTTTATTTTCGACATAATATTATTTTGTAGGCTATCGATTTTCTCCTGATGAGATGATAGCCGAAAGAGCTCTTGAGAAACTTCCGCCTATTTTATTCAAAACTGTATATAAATTCTGTACCTCCAATCATTTATTTAAATATATATATATATATATATATATATATATATATATATATATATATATGGTGCTACCAGGTCAGGTTCTCCGAATATATTGGTTTCCTGAGCCGAAATCCACCCAAGATTGATGTTTTTTGTTTTCTCATTTCCTTTTACAAAACTTAAACCTAATTATGTTCTGCAAAACACAAAACAAAAACACCACACCTGCCTTTTCCCCCTTTTCATCCTTCCCATCCCCTCTTTCTAACCCCCTACTTCTTTACTGGATTCTAACTAAAAATATACTAAGCATTAATACTGTAACCCATTTCCTCTTTTATTGGAAAACTCATTCATGTTCTGCAGGGTAGGAAACAAAACGATAAAATTCCACTATGAAACAACCAAACCAAACACTACCAACTAGCGATTGAAGATACAAAGTGTTCGAAGAATAAAAACCATCTACAAAATAACTGTATGCAACACCAATACTATTTCCAAAATAACTGGAATCGGCATGAAATAATCCGAAAAGGTTGATATGCCGTAAATCAAAACAACAAAACCACACACACACACACACACACACACACACATACACACACATATATGCATATATATATATATATATATATATATATATATATATATATATAAACAAAATCTTAAAAATAGAAAAGTACGTTAAACAAGAACATGATAATTAATTCGCCACATCCTAAAAAAGTGGGTAGTCACCTCTCTACTAAACCAGGACAAAGAGATCCGAAGTAAATTCAGCCGAATTTATTTCTTGAGAGACTCCCTGGCATTTGCTACAAAAACCATCTCTTTTTGTAAGGAATACACATGATTGCCGAGCTAACTAAGCTAAATATCACCCGTATAGAAGATGTGTATAAAAACCCGGTAATAGGGATTTGATATGCGTTTAAGGCTGTCGATTACATACGGGGAATAAACGCACACGCATCTGCATTAATTCATTTCAGTCAATATATTTTCGTAACTTCATCCACATATATATATATATATATATATATATATATAACATCCACACTCATACATACACACACACATATATATAGATATACTAATGAAAATACACCATACAAATGATATATATATATATATATATATATATATATATATATATATATATATATATATATATATATATGGGGGTGTGGGGCTGTGTGGGGTGAGTAATTTTATAAAAATATATTAATGGTAATTACGTAAGTACTTAGGGATTTTTACGCAAATGAATTTCGCATGTCTCCGTGTAGTATATTACCATACTTATATATTCAAGCTACAGAGATATACCCCATAATTAGCACCACTGATGTAAATACTGAAAATGCATGCATAACTTATCTCCTTTTTTATATTATATAGTAGAAAATATGTGTGTATATATATGTGTGTGTGCGTGTGTGTGTGAGGGGGTGTCGTGAGTGTGTATATTCTTAATCACTTCCGCATGATATTGACAAAGACGAGAAAACTGTTTGTTACATTTTGTTTTGTAACTTAATTATTAGACCGCAAAAAAAAAAGAAAATGTTAGTTTTGTTTTATCTCTATGATTAAATATAACCTCCTTAGTGCGACATTTTGTAATGTTTTTCTCTCGGGATTTTTTCCTTTTGATAGTGTACGTAGCGGTAGGCTTGCCCTTTTCAGTCCTTGAATGCTGATGTGTTTTCTATTTGTTGACAATTCCGCACTTACACAGATGTTATCCTATTATATCCCCAAACACACTCCCACGCATATTGCAAAAGCTACATAAGCCGCACTAATTATGAAGTGCCAATGCACTAACAAATAAAACAACTCGGAATGAATTCATTGAAGACTAATAGAAGACACGTCACAGAAAGCTTATCAGCAATACACATAAAATTAGTTTTAAACTGTGTATTCTCTATAGTTCGAAACGCATGGTAGGTTTTCGTAAGCACACCTATAAATATAATAATTTTAGAAAAATAATATACCTACGTTACCTACTTTGTTGCTTAAAATACATACGTCGTAATTCACTAGCAGCAAGACGTATATATGATTGAATTAGGATGAAAATTTCTCCAACATGCAATATTTTTATTGTAATTGACATCTGTGAAATCGCCCATTTTATAATCAAATTGGTCATTTGCCTGCTCTAATGATCCCATATTCCCCGGTGTACCGGAAGGAGCTTCACACGTAACCCGGCAATGACATAGCTCACAATACTTTGTACTCTACATGCACTGTAAAAATCTTATAAAATTACTTAAAAATAGTTGCTTCAGTTCACTGTTAAAATGCAAAAGTGAGGGAGTATGGTTCAATTTTCCACAGAAACATTTATTTTCAACCAGCCCCTGTATTATAAAAGAAGCAACTGTTATTTTTATGAAATTATTTTCACATAATCGCTTCAATTAGTGTTAAACGTACGACAGTCAAGTATCATTGGTTAAATTGTACTTTAAAATGTAAAATTCATTCCGAACCAGCTATTTTCATATAAATAAAATCTCCAATTAATTTTATAGGCTGTCTTTTTCTGCGTGTGCGATGATAAAACTTCTCAAATGCATTTGTGACGTTAGGTAGTATAAAATTGCTAAATATCAGACTTCATTCTTTAATCAGATGTTTTCGGTTATTGATTTTCGATATTTATAAGACGCGATCCGATAGAAAACCTATTGCATGCTTCTATTGTGCTCTTTTCAGGAACATTCATTTCGAACCCTTCCCTGTTATATCAAATACAATACTGTTGACTTTATATAACTGAACTTCCTGCTTGTGCGCTGAAAATGGTTGAAATTTAATTTCAAAATAAAAAAGTTAAGTATAATATTGTAATTGTGTTTCAAACAGAAAAATCATTTCAAAATCCCCCCTGTCTTATAAAAAGACTTACTGTTGATATTATATGCCGGGCCTTTCAGCTTTTGCGGTGATAAAATTTTTCAAATGCGCTTGTAATGTTGGTACGGTATTACGGTTTAAGGGTGAGTCCATTCCTTGAATCTTTTTGTTGCCCATGTTATGGCTATGGATTATCCACAATAAAAAGCACAACGTTATAAGGGCGTGTATTAATAACAGACAAACAAAGGCTTACAGATTGAAAAGAGTGTATTGCGTTTACCACGCGACGTTAACTCCAGAACTAGAGCCCTCCCTGTGAACGTTAACAGTTCGATATATGTGGACATAATTGAATCCAGCTAGAGGGCAGTTCCCCCAAAACACTTATATTATTGCGAATGTCCACAAACTATAATTTATTGGGGTATTTTATATTATTGTGAACGTTGGCAAACCATAATATATTTCGGTATATGATATTATTGCGAACGTTGGCAAAGTAAAATTCTATTAAGTATAAAACTGTCTTGCAACGGTTGAACAAAGCAGACTTTATTAAACTAAACTAAAGACAAATTTATAAAGGTATAGGATATTATTTCGACCGTTAGCAAAACAGAATTTATTGACTTATCTTTTTAGTCTGAACGTTGGAAAAGCTGAATTTATTGAAATATATTATATGAATTTATTGAAATATATTATACGCAGAATTTATTAGCTTATATTATATAATTTTGAACGTTTATGCAGATATTATTGGAGTGTATCATATTAGTCCGAATGCCTACAAAAATAATTGATTGATGTATATTATATTATTTCGTATTTAAGCAAAACATTATTATATGGGGTACATTATCTTATTGCGCGTATAAAAAGCCAAATTTATTGAGATATATATTATTATTGCAAACTTTAGCAAAACAGTATTTAATGAGATATTGTTGGGCATTGCAATCGTTTGCAAACATAATTTAATGAGTTAATTATATATTGCTAACGTTGGTGAATCAGAATTTATGGAGGCATATTACAATATTACGAATGTTGGCTAAACAGATTTTATTGATGTATATTATAGATTTTTCGAGCACATAAAAAAGCAGAACACATTTAAGTCTATTATATTCTTACAAATGATGAAAAGCATGAATCATCAACAGATATTATATTATTGAGAATGTTTGCAAAAGAAAATTTATTGAGGAATTGTATATTATTTATAACGGTGGCAAAGACATCGTTTATTGAGACATATAACGTTTTGAAAACGTTGGCAAAGCAGATCTTATTGAGTTATATTATAATATTGTAAACGTAAAGAAACATATTTTAATAGGTAAATAACATTGTTTTCACGTACGAAAAGCATAGTTTATTGAGATATATTATGGTATTACGAGTTGGAAAAGCATATTTATTAGGGTGTATTACAATTTTGCAAACGTTTGCAAAGAATAATTTGTTGATGCCTGTTGAATTATTATATTATATGAAAAAGCAGACTTTCTAGAAGTATATTATATTATTCCGAACATACTTGGTAAAATATATTGAGGTAAATTTGGGGGTATTCGTATAATTGAAGACGCTGTAACAGCGGAATTCTTATGTATATAATGTTACGAATGTTGGCCAAGGAGACTTTATTGAGACATATTACATTATTGTAAAGGTCGAAAACTGTATTCTATACAGGTAAATTTTGTTATTACGAATGTGTGTAAAGCAAAATTTATTCAGGTATATTTTGTTATTGCTATATATGCCAAGGTATCATTTTTCGAATGTATATTATTGCAAACATTGACAAAGATTGATTTATTATGGTATATTATATTTTGTTTACATTAGCAAAGCAGAATTTATTTAGGTATATATTAATACTTTTAACGCTAGCAAAGCATGATTTATCAAGGTATATTATTGCGAACGTTTGTAACACAGTATTTGTTTAGGAAAAATATATAATTGCTAGCGTTTGCAAAGAATAATTCATGATGTATATTTTATGATTGAAAATGTCTACAAAGAATAATTCACTTTAATTTATTATATTATTACTAATGTTGCAAAGCAGAATTTATTAAGGTATATAATATATTGCAAACGTTGGCTATACAGGTTTTCTTAAGGTATGATATATTATTTCGAAAGTTGCCAAAGCTTAATTAAATGAGGTATAGCATAATATTTCAAATATATGCATTTTTTTAATATAACATATTATTACGAACGTTGGCAACGCGGGATGTATTGAAATATACTATATTATTGCACTTAGCAAAGGATATTTCATTGAGTTATATAATAGTATTTCAAACGTTTGCAAATCATAAATTATTTCAGTATATTATATGATTTTAAACGTTGACAAAGCAGACGTTATAGATAGAGAAAATGTATTGAGGTTGCTGTTGTTATTGCGAATGTTAGTAAAGCAGAATTTATAAAAGTATATTATAGTATTGCGAACGTTAGCAATGCATAATTTATTGATAAATATATTATTACGAACGTCTACAGAGCAGAATTTATTGAGGTATACTTTAATGTCGTAATTTTAGCAATGCTTGATTTATTGAGATGTACTTTATAATTGCGAACGTTAGCAAAGCAAAATTTATTGAGGTATATAATATTATTGCGACGTAGGAAAAGCAAATTCATTCAGTGATATTATATTATTGCAAATTTTAAATAGCATTGTAAAGTATATTATATTCCTTCAAATGTAGGTACAGCTAAATTATATTATTGCTAACGTTACCAAAGATTAAATTATTCAAGAATTTTATTATTATCGCGAATGTTGTAAAAGTAGAATTGTTTGGATATTTTATTATTTTTTTTCACACCAGACTTTTTTGCGATATATCATGTAATTTAAAAGCAGATTTATTAGGACCGTCAGAGATGCATAATTTGAGATAGATTATACTATTGGAAACTTTCGCAATGCAAATTAAGTTGAAGTATATGACGGCATCACAACAGTTTGCAAAAAAGACATAACTAAGGAATGTTATACAATTGCGAACGTTGGAAAAGCATAATTTATTGAGTTATATTATGTTATTGAGAAAGGTGAAAAAGTTTAATTTATTGAAGTATATTTTATTGCGAACGTTGGCAAAGCATAATTTCTTGATGATTGGTGATATTATAGCGAACGTTTGCGAGACATCTTTTATTGGGGTGTTTTATGTTATTGCGAAAGTTGGTAAATCGGACTTCATTGAATTATATAATAGTTTTGCGAACGTTTGCAAATCATAAATTATTGGAGTATGATATATTATTTCGAATGTTAGCAATACATAACATATTAATATTTAATGTTATTGCGAATATTGGCAACAATAAATTAATTTAGGAGTATTAGATTATTGCATACGTTGGCACTACAGAATTTATTAAGGTGCATTACATTATTGCGAACGTTAGCAATACATAATGTCTTGAGATATATTATTGTGCACGTTGGGACAGCATAATTTATTTAGGTATATTATATTATTGAAAACATTGGAAACTATGTCTCCTCGTAGATAGTTTTGCAACGATTAATACGAAACTGAACCGATACTCCTTGTTATGAAAAATGCCCCATGACTCTTAATTGAAAACTGAAAGTATCTTCCTTTAATAATAGACACATACTTAATACCTACTACTTCCACTTATTCGCATCTATTGAAAACCTGTCCATGTATCTATTTACCTAATTACACATGACGCAAAACTTACCTACTGTTTTATCCGTACTGTATTGCATTAAACATTAACCCTCCTGTTATCTAAAATATACAGAGATTGGGCACAACTCTTAGTTCAATTTTTCATACCTACTCATACTGTAACGTTATCCTATACCTAAGCTAACATATAAATAAAATAAAATGAAGGAAAAGCTTCGAACCACATTAACTCCTAACAAGCCTGCTTACAAACTAAGTTGCTTACACTGCATGAACTTTACTAACTCCCTTTTATCCGGTAACAATGAAATAGCAATGCCCCTTAATCACTTTGAGGAGTGTAACTATTCAGCAGATATATAACCTCTACAAACTAACTCAGTAACATCAACTAACCACGCGGGGTCGCAGAAATACCTAAATTAGGACTCAGGCGCGGAGCAACCCCTTTCAGTGCTAACGGACCTAGTAGATCTTTCCAGATCATGCGTCTAGGAAAACTCTGGAAATAAACCAAAGGGGAGGGAGGCCTCGTCAGTCTGGGATGAAAACATTTCTAGAGCTGGTGACTACAAACAAATTACCGGTTTACAAATCTAAACTGCTAAAAGAGTAGATAGGCTCTATCTATCACCCAGCTTCCATACTCCTTCTTTGCCTATTAGGCGCAGAGACGCTATCACAGTGATTTGACAGAAACACAGAGTGGTAGATCTTCTTTCTTGTCTAGGGCAATGAACGCCGTTTTCACCACTCCCAACACATCCCACCGCTCAATACTGGGCATTTGGGAGTGCTTGAGTACCACATATGGCTGTGCAATTAGACTGGGTTGACCTTCTTCTGATTGGTTGAGGGTACCGGATTGACAGTTCTTGGCTTCTGTTTCCGACTGGTAGTACAGGGTCATAACTCTTTCGTAGCGCTTAGAGCGACTACTCTATCAACAGTTGTATAATGCCGGGATGTTTGTAGTGCCATGTCGCGCATGGAGAGGGGCCCTGCACTCATCCTCGGTGGGTTTTCTTGAGGCCACAGTCCTAGTTGAAGAAAGGTCAGCTGATTGTCTACTTGTGTTGCATGTGTGATACTCTGCATAACCTACTGTTCAGCTCCCCCCTCACCTAACTGGAACTCCTTAAAAAATATGATGACAGCACACTCTAAAAATAAGCTAAAACCAGGCTTAGGGTCAAACAAATCCAACTTGCCTCCTCCCTTGAGGCTTGCATTCACGAACATCCGTGGGCTTATAACTAATTTAGCTGATGTTGCAACATTTCTCCCAACAAATATCCCGGATATCTTAGCACAAAGTGAGACTAACCTATACTCCTCCATCCCCTCTAACTACTTTAACATGCCTGGATATCTCCCACTCTGCCGTAAGAACTCTGACAGACATATGCATGGACTTGGAGTTTACATTCGTAATACCCTTCCCTTGACTAGAGAAACAAACCAAGAATCGGACGATAAAGCCTTTATGCGCTTTAGACTTAACATGCAACACAGCATTAGTTACTTTTATTTTCTCTACCGCTATCCCTCGACCCAGGACTGCGCCATAATAAACAAAATATGTGACAGCATAGACACAACACTCTCCCTCGACACTAGCGCACAAGTACATGTATTTGGTGTCTTTAATGTCCATCACAAAAACTGGATTGGATTCTCTACTTACACAGACGCAGCGGGCAGCACAGCACATAACGTCTCTATATCTCATCCCCTATCACAAATGGTTACGTTCCCAACCCGTTTCCCTGACCAGCAAGAAAAACACGCATCACTGTTAGATCTGTTTCTGACCACAGTGCCCGATGATTTAATAACGAATGCCGACAGCCTACTTGGGAACGTTGATCATGCAGTGATAATGGTTGAAATGGCCATCAACTCTAGAGCCAAAACTGAAGAGCCAGTGCTCAAAACAACAAGGTATTATAAAAAGGCTGACTGGGAGGCCATCAGAGATCTTATCAGAGATGCCCCATGGGAAAATATTTTATTTTCTTCCTGCTGAACAGTGGGCAAATGAGACCACTTACTGGTTCAAAACTGCAATTGAAGCACATGTCCCCATGCGGAAATTTTATAGCAAGCCAACCTCTCCCCTATGCTTTACTTCGACGTTCACAACTGCCAAAGAGACAAAAGTATATAGAGGCTAGAAGTAACGTTAAGAAAGAAATGTCGATAGCTAAGAGAGAATTTTCTGAAACCACTAAAAAACGCATCGAAGCACAAAAATTAGGAACTCGTGACTTCTGGAAAATCTACAAAAGTGTAGTAAATAATGGGCAGTAACAATTCCCCACTAACTAAAAATCACGAGGTTGTTTTCTCAGCAACCGAAAAGGCTAACATGCTTGCCAGTCGGTTTACCTCAAACCCCACACTTGATCCTCTCAACCACCCCTTACCTGACTTTCCTATGCGGACAGACGCCACGCTAGACGATCTGAAAATCACCTCTGCTCAGGTGCATGCTATCATAAAAACCTTGACACTTCAAAAGCATGTGGACCAGATCTCATCCCGACTGTTCTATTAAAAAAGTGCTCCGCCGATATAGTTCCAGTTCTCTTCCAAACTCTACAACAAATGCCTTAATGAATCTTGCTTTCCGGACTGTTGGAAAACTGTTTCTGTGGTATCAGTATTCAAGAATTCTGGCAAAAGAACTGACCGATTAAATAAGTGCCCGATTAGTCTCCTCCCACCTTTCGCCAAAATATTTGAGACCTTAATTAACCAAGTTCTACTCCATCACCTTACAGATGCTAAACTTCTGACTGACCAACAATATGGATTTAGACAAGCCCGTTCCACAGCAGACATCCTAACTGTAATCTCTGAACGTATATACCACTCAATGGACAAAGCCGGGGAGGACAGAGCGGTAGCTCTAGATATATCTAAGGTTTTTGACAGGGTATGGAATGAGGTATCACTGGAAGAATACTAAACATAATAAAATCCTTTTTAGATAAGAGAAAAATCCAGGTTGTCATCGACGGTCGTACATCTAAACAATAGAATATAAAGGCGGGAGTGCCCCAAGGGTCTATCCTTGGACCTCCCTTGTTCCTAATATTCACAAATGACCTCCCCGACAAAATTGCCTATGAGTATATATGCTGATGACACCACACTCTATAACAGGCACAACAGGAAAACAAATGAACACATATCTAACGAAATGGCAGAAACACTAGAGGATGACCTCCAGTCTGTAGTGGAATGGGGACAAAAATGGATGCTCACGTTCAGTGCCGCCAAGACTAAACTTGTTTCCTTCAATAATTACAAGAAACCTTCTCTACAACCAATAGCAATGGCCAACGACTCTTTATCTAAGATTACATCTTTCAAACTGCTTGGCCTAACGTTAACAGGAAACATGAGTTGAAACAATCACATTTAAAGCATTGCCACGGCCGCTGCAAAGAAGGTAGGCTCTCTCTACCGTGCTAGAAAATTACTAACACCCGAAAGTATCCTGTACCTTTATAAGGCCACCATTCACCCATGTATGGAGAATTGCTGTCACATTTGGGCTGGTGCATCTGCTACTAGTCTCTCACTCCTAGACAAGGTTCAAAACAGAGTCGCCAATCTGATAGGCCCTGAACTGGCATTTAGGCTACAGCCTCTGTCCCATCGACGAAATGTTGCATCCCTCTGCCTGTTCTACAAGTATTTTAATTGAGAATGCTCTGACGAACTGCAAGCACTTGTGCCCCTACGACGTGAGCACCCTCGACAAACCCGACAGACAACTAAATCTCACCCCACACAGTAGAGATCCCTAGATGTAAAAGATATTTCTACTCCAGTAGTTTCTTCCCCAGAACCGCTAGACTTTAGAATTCCATTCCAGGTTCCTGCTTCCCCAACTGTACTGACGTGCAGAAGTTCAAGTGTAACGTGAACAGACATCTTGCTGCCCAAATCCCCACATAGTACCCCAGTAGACGTTACTCTTGATAGTAGCCCCATACACCAAAGTGGCAATGTCCATGGTTTCTGGTGAAAATGTAAAAAAAAAAATGGAAAAGCAGAATTTATTGAGGTATATTATATTATTGCGAAAGTTAGCAATTCCAAATTTATTGAGGTGTATCGTATAATTGCGAACGTTTGCAAAGCAAAATTTAGTGAGGTATATATTATTATTGCTAACGTTGGCGAAGCATATTTTATAAAATTGTATTATCTCATTGCGAATGTATGTAAAACATAATTCATAGAATTATAATATATTATTGAGAATGTTTTCAAAAAATGATTTTGTTGAATATATTATAGTATTACGAACGCTTGGAAGCATTTTTAGATTATATTATTGCGAACGTTGGCAAAGCATCATTTATTGCGATATTTTTAATTATTACAATTGTTTGCAAAGCATAATAGACTTAGTTACACTATATTGTTGCAGAAGTTGGCAAATCAGAATTTGTTGCAAACGTAAGCCACGAAATATTTTCGAGGTATTTTTTTCTTCCCAACGTAACCAAAGCATAATTATTTTAGGCATAATATATATTTTATAACGATGGAAAAGCATCATTTATTGAGCTATATTATACATTTGCAAACGTTTACAAAGACTAAGTTTGAGCTCTATTATATAATTGCGAACTTAAGCGAATAATAATTTATTGAGGTGTATAATATTTCGTCGAACGTTAGCAAAGCATAATTTATTAAGTGATATTACTCGTTTTGGGACGTTGACAGGGTAGAATTCATGAAAGTGCTTTATGTTATCGAAAACGTAGACTAAGCATGATTTAATAAGTGCTATGATTATATTGTGATCGGGAACAAAGCAGAATTTATTCAGGTATATTATATTATTGTGAACGTTTAAAAAGTAGAATTTATTAATTGATAATATACTGTTGCCAACGTTCGCAAGACATAATTTATTTAATAATTTATAATTTATTTAATGGGGTATAATCTAATATTGTGAACATTAGTAAACAGAATTTGTTTAAGTATATTATATTTTGGCAAACGTTGGCAAAACATAATTTTTTTAATTTTATAATTGCGAACGTTGGTAAAGTATAATATATTGTACGATATTATATTATTGCGAACGTGTACAAATAGAATTTATAGAATTATATAATTGCGAATGTCGTAATATAATATTATTGCGTGTGTTTATAAAGCAAAATTCATTGGGGTATATTATGCTATTGCGAACGCTGGAAAAGCAGAATGTGTGAGGTATATTATCTTTTTGCGACCGTCCGCAAGCAGAATTTATTGGGGTATATTATATTATTGCGAGCGTTGGCAAAGTACAATTTATTAAGGTATATTGTAATTTTGTGAACGTTTGCAAACCTTAGTTCATTGAGGTACATTATATTATAGCGAATGTTGGCAATGCAGTATTTATTTAGGTATATTATATCATTGCGGACGGTTTCAAAGCAGAATTTATTGAGGTGTATCATAATATTGTGGACGTTGGCAAAGATCAATTTCTTAGTAAATATTTGTTATTGCCAACGTTGGCAAAGCACAATATATTGACAAAGTTTTAACACCCGTATAGAATAAATTTTCTTTTGTTTGATTGTATTCTTGAAAATAAACATTCAGTGTGTTATCTTATAGAGAAGAACCATAGTAATTATAGACAATAAATTTTATACGATGAATTGAATATACGTTGATTTTAAACAAATATATTCAGACGTTTTCTACAGATAAAGTGTATATCAGATCGGCGGACAATTTATGTTGTCGTGTGGAGGAATCATTTTAAACGATTGCAATTTATTTTATGCACATTTTTTTTCAGAAATAGATAACCATGATACATATATGTTTATTTCTTTTTAATATTCTAAAAGCATAATTAATATTTGATTACAGCATTCTTACTCATGTTGACTGAAAAACAATTCATGAAATACTCGTTGTTGGACCATGTAAAGGTAATCAACATCTTAAATAAAATATTTCTGGGGGAAAAATGGATTCCATCTTGGCACATTTAGGTTCTCAGCTCGTGTCTTTAACTACATACACCCCACCTTTTTTCAGTTCTATTATTGGAAATGATTTACTGCGATATGCGTCTACTCAGTGTTACTACTCGGCACACGAATGTTGTTAGTTTATAGTTTATTCACCTAGCCACCTTCATCCACCTTCGGTAAAATAACCCATAACTTTCTCAATATCGCTTAAACATCATAGTACGATAATACTAAACTAGCAGTGGCAATAGGAGTATGCACACATAATATAAAATGTAACTTTTTATACCAGCTCTTTTTATTACAACTCGTGTCGTTAATGAAAATACTTCCTATAGAGAACACATGGGATTGTGTATCTCATTTTTTCTATGGTTTCTAATTATATTGAATTCAGAAATTATCGTATTAGCAATAAAAATATATCAATATTACTAGTAAAAATTTATTGATCTTTATAATATATATTAAATTGAAAATATTTATCACTTTTCATTTTTATGTATACAAGAAAGCTGCATATTGTAATTGTGATGCATTACGTACGTTTCATTACATTTAGTTGGTTTTAAAAAACTTATATAATCCTATACATTAAATAAACTGGGTTTTCTCTCGCATTACCGTACATTTGATAGGTTAATAAAGAGATATTGCTTCAAACTTTGATTTCAGCATTTATACTTTGTACTATGTGTGCTGCTTGGTTGTTCTGTTGATTTGTCACGTTTATATTTGATTTTTAGAGATCACTTGAGATAAGATATTAAGTCACTTGAGGTAAAGGCTCACAGTGACGAAAAAAGATATCTGCAAGGACACGCGATGCCGTTCTACCTCGGTCTTGAAATATCAAAGTTGTAGGCCGGCGAAAAACAATAAGCAAAAAGAGTTACATAATATTTAACTTCTTAGAAAGAATTTACATGAATAAGACGTTGAGTTAAAATGAGATATCAAAAGAGTAAAACTATAAAAACTAGTAGACAAACGAATTAAACGAGGAAAAAAAGACAAGGAATCGATAAGACATTTCTGAAGAACACATGCGATATTAATATTTATGGATGGGCCTAGACTAGCAGCATCATGTCTGTAAGAAGAAATTGTAGTGAAGAAGAATAGGTTGGGAGAGGGGGGGTCAATGGAATTGCAGATACGTTTCTGCACTTTATCAAGCACTTTCAAATTATACATATCAAATAAGTTGCTTTATAGATAAAGGATTCTAATATTTTGTATGCTTTACCTATGCTCGTAAGCTGCTCAGTCTCGTCATGTGTGGGTCAAGAGATTAGTACGTCCATGATCCGTTATTTTTTTACGCAGAAATTGCAATTAGTATTCATATTAGGTTTGTTATATAGACTTTAAAAAATAGGTCTATTTTTGCTTATATAGACGTTACTTTGTTATGTGAATGTTTCGACACTATGGCACTTTTGTGAGTTATTGAACACGTTAGTAATTCTTATACTGTACAATTTATTAAAAACGGGCTGCAATTAATTTTCATAACTGAAGAGAAAATAAAAATGAATATACCTTCCAGTATTATTAACGTTTCAATGAATGCTACATGTGACAGTTCCCTCATTCGCTGAGGTAAATAATCCGAACCTCCTTTTATGAAAGCTAGTATTGACATTTTTATTGAAAAACTTAGTAATATTGACTTTCATGTTTATGCGTCCGATATAACATCTTCGATCAAGTATTTCTATTTCGTATGAAACGCCTAGAGAATTGAAACAGCCATTACTAAACAGATTGAGGGCATAGGTTATGTTCTTTACAATGTCGAATGTATTTAAATGTTATCTATGTGTAGAGCTAGATTAATAAAAATATCGACTGTAATCTTCGCGGCCGGACAACAAATGTATGTTTGTCTTGCTATATCCGAAAAGTTATAATGCAGCGTAACAATGTATATAGATGGATATACATACAAACACACTATAATCAATATCATGGTAAATATTTTTCTACATTCATAGCAATACCCACATGTGTTTAAGCCTTTTCCGTGAATCATCAGCATCGAAGAAGAATTTCTGTCGGTCGTACGATTATAAACCAGACTCAGGTCACCTTTTCGGACGATTAGTTATCTGCACTGATTCGGAACTCAACCGAAAAAAGGATAATAAACGTCTTTTATGACAACAAAAATAAGCAACTTTTACGAGGAACGTTCCAAAAGTGATGCTATTTGTATTCTGCCCGATAGTATCAGATCGGATTGCAAATTCTACTATTATGATGATTTCAGCTATTTCTTACAGATATTGACGGTGTGAAACCCTAAGAAAGCAGGCATTGTCTTGAACGTACCTGGAAAGAAGATATGCGCCATTGAATTTCTGCATAAAGTGTATTTAAAATTGTAGTGATTATGTAAAAAAGAAGTCGTTCGTTTAATGTATATAACTCTCGTATTCATAGCTTCAAAAAATCATTTTGAAAAATTAGGAGGCCTTAATTTTGGAACGATTTTTTCTAATATTAATTCTCTCTTTTAAAATATTTTCATCAATTTGCAATGATCTCACAAAAAGAAACGTCTTATTAATTTGTGGCAATTACTTAGTGTTCGTGACCTGATATTTGGAAAAAAGGCAAATCTCTTTATATGTAGCACAGGACTATAAAATTGTATCAAATTATTTAAATATCGCATAAGAAAGATTCTCTTAGATTATTATCAGGTATTCATGGTGCTAGTATTTATTGCGACTGAAGTAATTCCAACAATACCTCACAAGTCAGAGAATAAATGCATACGTTGTACAAGAATTAAGTATTGGCTTGCCTAAATGCCAAGGTGATGCTCCTACATATCGGGTAAACGCATGCACACAAATATATATATATATATATATATATATATATATATATATATATATATATATATATATATATGTATAAGGAATTAAAAAAATATACCAGCGGTGGTTGACGTTATGTTTAAAGAAAAAATTAGAAAAAACCGAATGAAATCATTAAAAAATCAACGTTTCGTCCCTGTCTCAAAGGACATCTTCAGGATAAATTGAGATAAAAATGTGATAAAAGAAAAAGTCATAGATCGTGCGAAAAAAGACAGTTTTTTAAAATCCAACCCATGTTGGGAAAGGATGAAATATGTGTGCGTATGGGAAGGTTGTTTGATGTCTATATATACAACTTTTAAAATGCATTAAAATAAATATGTACATTATTATTATTATTATTATTTTTTTATTTTTTTTTTTTTTCTTTCCTTCTTCTGCAAAAACTACTCATTTTCCTGAAACATTCAAAGAAAAAAAAAAAAAATAGGCTAGCCAGGATCCACCCTGATACCTTGCTCATTGATTATTATTTTCCCTATGCTAGGGGTTAAATGGTAGAAGCCTTTTCTTTGCGTAATAGTATTAGTATTCAAAATTAGTGCTGATTCTAAAAGTCTTCTTTTAGCTCTATCTATCACGTATTTAATAATTTTCGCTTGATCTAAATTAAATGAGTCAACAAGCGTACATAGGTGAAACACAACGAAAATTGAAATTAAGACTAAACGAGCACAGAAGAGATATAAAGAATGGTAACGCCCTAAATGCACTCTTTTGCCATTGTGCAGAACACGATCACTCATTTAATTTAGATCAAGCGAAAATTATTAAATACGTGATAGATAGAGCTAAAAGAAGACTTTTAGAATCAGCACTAATTTTGAATACTAATACTATTTACGCAAAGAAAAGGCTTCTACCATTTAACCCCTAGCATAGGGAAAATAATAATCAAAGAGCAAGGTATCAGGGTGGATCCTGGCTAGCCTATTTTTTTTTTTTTCTTTGAATGTTTCAGGAAAATGAGTAGTTTTTGCAGAAGAAGGAAAGAAAAAAAAAAAAAAAAATAATAATAATAATAATAATAATAATAATAATAATAATAATAATAATGTACATATTTATTTTAATGCATTTTAAAAGTTGTATATATAGACATCAAACAACCTTCCCATACGCACACATATTTCATCCTTTCCCAACATGGGTTGGATTTTAAAAAACTGTCTTTTTTCGCACGATCTATGACTTTTTCTTTTATCACATTTTTATCTCAATTTATCCTGAAGATGTCCTTTGAGACAGGGACGAAACGTTGATTTTTTAATGATTTCATTCGGTTTTTTTCTAATTTTTTCTTTAAACATATATATATATATACATGTATATATATATATATTTGTGTGTATGTGTTCTATATACATTATATAAATTATATATAGTATATTTAAATATATATATATAATCTATATATTGTGTGTGTTTATTGTGTGTATGTGTTATACACACACACACACACACACATACACACACACACATATATATATATAGTTTGAGGAGATTTTAAAACCTTGAAAACTATGCAAAAATATGTTTTTTAAATGTCTAATAGTTTAGTACATTGTTGGAAAAGAATTTTATCAGTAAGTAATTTAATGCCCTGCAACTGTAGAAGAAACTTGTTTTTCAAAATTACAATAGTCTTAAGTTGCAGGGAGGAAAAGTACCATGAAACACAGTTTCGGGGATTTAAAAAATATATATTTAATTACGGTTCCGTCGCAGTGTTGATTGAACTCGACCACAAGAAATATTTTGGATATTGGATGGTGTTTTTTCTTTGGGTGGGGGGTTATAGATTAATTAGGTTAAGCTATTACTGTTATCAAATACATATATATATATATATATATATATATATATATATATATATATATATATACGCATATCTATAAATATATAAATAAATATATAAATCTATCTATCTATATATATTCCTCCACAAAAAACTTCCCCCACTCTATATCTGTGCCTAAATCAAAACGCGGATTCCATGAACAAAGCTTCTTTCTAAGAACTGCACGCCTGTGGAACTCTGTTCCGTCTGCCTGCTTCCCACCAGACTACAACTTGGATGTCTTCAAGTTCAACGTTAACAAATTCCTAATGAACCGCCCCCTTAAGTAAACACTTCATCAAATCTCCACACTAACGTAATGTACTTGCAATAACCCTTATACCTGAGTGGCTTCCTGGCCTTATAAGTGGTGATAACTGTGTAAAAAATATATATATATATCCACACACACACACACTCACACACACAAACACACACAAACACACACACACACACACACATATATATATATATATATATATATATATATATATATATATATATATATATATTGTTTCCAATCGTTCTGGATTCTCCTTGCCTCTGGACTCAAGCAATGCCGATTTATGAGATGTGGTTGGTATTGCGCAACACTTATATCTTTACGTTTGGTCAGCTGAACCCATCGAGACACGACAGTGGAAACACAGATTGAAGCCCGACGCTCGATTTGTGAGTCAACGACTATTAATAGATTAAATGTATTGTTTGTAGCTATTATTTACTTAAGGTATTTATTTGCTTCCCCATCAAAGCAAATTGGGCACAAGACCGTTTTTAATGTGGGGTAAAAACCAGATCTTCTAAAAGTAGGTAAAATGGCGTTACTAAAAATAATAATTGTCTCAGTATAGAGGGTTTCCACTCCATTTACTGAGACAAATTATCTTAAGTGCGGCATCTGCAAAACAGATACTACACTTTGATCTCGGCCCGAAGGCCAAGAAAAACAGAAAAAAGACAAGCCTCTTTTCTATTAAGATATTTTAGATATTATTTTATTTATTATTAGATATTATTCTCTTTAGATATGTTAGATATTATTTACTTGTTTCATTTTATTTTTTGTTGCATTCTCTGTTCTATGGCGATACCTAGAGTGGATGAAACGTGGAATATTTAGTGTAGATTCATCGCCATATATATTTTATAAATTACTAACTAGCTCTACCTATGTATTGAGCACTTTTGAAGTAAATACTTAAAATTTACGCATAAATCTATACTTTCGTATATTAATTTTATGTGAGTAAATTAAATAGTATATATATATATATATATATATATATATATATATATATATATATATATATATATATATATATATATATATATATATAGGAAGCAAATGTATATTAAAACACGTTTGATTGAACACGATTACACGACTGATTTTTGATGGATAACCTTTCAATTCTCTTTTTATATTGTATACTATTGCGCCCAGTAGTAAATATGTTTATCAGGCGGTTTTAATCGGTGCATCTAATCGTCGTCAGGAGCGATTGTTCTTGTTATTTTCTTTATTAAGGCTTAGTGTATTCATAGTTTGCTCTATTTTTATATTGGTTATAAAATTGGATCCAGGATGTGTAGGGGCGAAAAATTTATTTTTAATTTCGATTTTCTTAGTTCCTATCTTATTTATTTAATTATAAATAAAATATAGAATAAGGAAATCAAAATTTCAAATAGGAAATTCGGCCCAACCTATCGTGCACTCACCTTTACAGCCAATCTATCTATCTATCTATCTATATATCTATCTCTCTCTCTCTCTCTCTATATATATATATATATATATATATATATATATATGATAGAACTAACAATCTGCCGTGCTAGAAAGTTACTTACACCTGAAGGTATCCTACAAAGCTACCATTCGCCCAGGTACAGAGTACTGCTGTCGCATTTGGGCTGGTGCATCTGCTACTCATCTCTCGCTCGCGGACAGAGTCCAAAAGAAGTCGTCAACCTAATGGGTCCCGAACTGTCATCAGCTATATCCCATTGCCGAAATGTGGCCTCCGTCTGTCTATTTTACAAGTATTTTAATGGTGGATGCTCTAACGAGCTATAAGCTCTTGTACCCAATCGATGAAAGTAGCCCCGACAAACCCGACAAGCAGCAATGTCCCACCCCTATACAGTAGACATCTCTCAATATAGGAAGGCATTTTACTCTAATAGCTTTTTCCCCCAGAACTGCTAGACTTTGGTATTCTTTACCGGTTTCCTGCGTCCCAAACTCTACTAACATTCAGAAGTTCAAGTGTAATGTGAACAGAAATCTTGCTGCTAAACAAGTCAGGAGTTCCTAATTTCTGCGCTTTAATGCGTTTTCTGATAGTGTCCTCTATTCTATCTTTGCTGTGACTATTTTACTCTTACAATTATTTTTACCTTCTATATACTTTTGTCTATTTGTACCGGATTTATGTCGGATACGTCTACGATATGCACGCTGCCTTGTGTATTTGTGGATTTGCATTGCCACATCATGCAACACAAGTAATCCATCAGCCGACTACTCGTCCCTAGGAATGTAGCCTCGGCAATACTAACCGGAGATGAGTCCAGGGTGCATTTTCTATGCGCGACATGACACTACAATCATTCCAATTTTATACAAGCGATAATAGAGCAGTCGCTCTAAGCGCTACAAAAGAGGTAAGGATTCTGTACTGTCTGTCGGAATACAGCAGCATAGCAAACTGTAAAACTGGTACCTTCAAACCTGTCAGAGAAGAGTAGCCCAGTCCAATAATGTTAGTAAACAATGGTAAACAAGCACGTCTCAAGATACCCAGTTTTGGAGAAATGAGGGGACGGCGTTCATTGCCCTAGTAAGGAAATAAGACGAAACACTAAGCGCCTGTAATAAGTCCTTGGGATTGAACCTCTGCTACTTGCTATAGGCAAAGAAGGAGTATGGAAGCCGGGCGATAAGCAAACCCTACCAACTTATTAAGCTGTGTAGGTTTGCAAACCGGTGATTTGATCAAGTAACCAGCGCTGGGAAGGTTGTCTACCAGAACTAAGGATGTCTCCCTCCCCCGTTTGGTGCCAAGACGTATGAGGTCAGTAGCACAAGTTTAACATCAGACTTTTTCTACTCCTAGATCGATGACCTGACGAGATCTACGAGTTGATCAACACCGAGAGGGTTTGCCAGCCAGGTATTTCTACGTCCCCACATGGGTAGTTGAAGTAAATCAAGTAAGTTCCAAAGAAGTTAGCATCTTCTATAAAGTTGCACCCCTAAAAGTAATGAGTGATTATAAGTAAGATTATCACTGGAAGACGTAGTTATTTACACGTTATGAGTAGACACGTTTGAGGAGACATGTATGAGTAATGGGTGTAGATTAATGGTTTGTACTTACTAGAGTTTAAGGAAGATTAAATATAATTTTTGGATTCATAAATATATTGGAAACAGTATAGTATAAAGCGTTAGAGTACCATCTAAAATGAGCTCCATATTCTTGATTTTCGTTTTCATCCACAGACAATTACCAGTAGGTTTGCTCCTCTAAGTGAAAAGAAAATATAGAGTTTCTACTCATTTTAAGTCTACGTATAAGTTAATCTATAGCTAATATATTTGTATCGTGTAGATAGATTATAAGGTATAAGTTCATCTGTAGCTAATATAGTATTACCTTATAGATAGATTATTAGGTATAAGTTCATCTGTAGCTAATATATATTAGTATCTTAGTTTATACCTCAGTGTCTTGACATGTGAAAATTATGAGCGATGTTAAGTATTTCCGGTCTGTAAACGTTTGGGATCACTATGTGGTTACTAATTTCCACTGTTCGCTTAAATTGGCCTCAACTGGTGGTCATGTTCTCATTAAAGGGCCATCTGTCATGTAAAAGCACTCCCTAACCTTTCTGGCGTCTTCTAAAGGAAATATTTTCCTTTAAACGACAAATTGAAATTTTTGATTGAGTCAGAAAAGGGCTATTGAATATGTGCCTTTCTTTTTTCTGTAAATATTTTTTTCTGAGATAAGCTGTTAGTGTGAGACACACGTAATGTTCTCTTATCGGTCACTTTAGTCTTTTCATAACTCTTTCTTAGTGTTATGTTAAGGGTATTCCGATTATTGCAGCAGAGTTAAGAGGTTCTTTTTCTTTATCGTTTAAATATATTTTTCTATCAACACGTTGTTTTAATTCTTCAATTAAAATGAGTTGATGTGATTTATGGTAATCGTTGTTTCCTTTATCTATTTTTTGCCTCAAGCCATATATTTAAGTAGTATGTTTTCTCTCTTGCGAATTCTACAAAACTATTATTTTTAGATTGATTTAAGTCTCTGAATTTTAAGCTATACTTCTCTGGTATTAATACATTACATTTAATATAGCATTTTTCATTCTGCCATACTCCACGATATCTTCTATGTCCAGCACGATGTATATGTTAGCTGCTCTTCCAGTTAAGACGGATTGAAAAAGTGTTGCTCAAATCTCATAGGGCCATCCTAAACCTGTAGCTACTTTCTAAAAAACAGGGACAATTTTCTCTGCTCGTTTTAGTAAATTACGGTACTAACTTTATATATTTTCCTACATCGATAATTGTATTAACAGAAAAGTTATTGGCATTTTAGTTTTTCTTTTTTTAGTTGTAATTCAAGTTTTTCCAGTTCTATTTTTTGATAATTCTATGTTTTCTTGTATTTCTATTTTTCTGTTTCTAGATGGAGACGTAAGTTCTTCTGGTCAAATATTTCGATACTACATCAGTCTAAAAGATCTCTTTCTACTAATTCTTTTGGTATAACATTTCAACTTTTTTTCATTGTTGAGTTTTTATCATACTTGAAATAATCCCCAACTTGTAAGAGCTCCGATTTTGGAAAATTATATAATTCTTCCCCCAGTTTGGTTTAACGTGAAACGCTCTTCATGGAAAAATACATGTCTAATCATATTTCTATTTTAATTAATTTTATAAATAGAAATATGCCTTATTATCAGTCATAGGCATATTGTAAACTTGGCTACTTTCTGTTGTTTCTGTTTTCTTTCTAATTCTTTTTAATTTCATATTATTTTCTAATATTTATTATATTAATGTTGTATTTGTAACACAGTTAAATATATATATATATATATATATATATATATATAAAGTTTTTTATTATTTTTTAACGGTTACAAACGCTGCGTGTTTTTTTTCTATAAAATGCCTATCAAATCAAGCCAAATTACAACGCGAAATGATTAAAATAAACAAGTGTTTATTTTCAAAACTCCCTCTTTTATATATTTTCTCTTTTTTCTCGCCATGATGTTAAGTTTAAGAAAGTGGAATAACGAGTCCACCTGATGTTTACAGGGGTGTTGTATTTAAAATTCCAGAAGGATAGGCTTGACTGCGCGATTGGAATATCAGGGTAGTTTTGTTTTTCCTTTTTTATCCGTGTTGGTCTGAAATTCGAATTTGTTTTCTCTCCTTGATTATCATACCGTCTAGCGTGTTCTTTAGTTTGTATTTTAAATGCTTACTAACTCTGTTTATTTTTGATAGGACAATTATTGTTTTTTATAAAACATTTTAATATTCAAATTATATAGATTTCATTTATATTGTCATTTACCTTTTTTCTCTCAGCAATGACAGACACCAATTTTAAGTGAGAAAAGAAAATGTATATAACACATAAACAAATGGAAAAAATATTTACAAAACACGCGTTAGAGAGGTAACTCAAGTTCTTTCTTACTAGTTTTTTTCGCGGAATAATAATAGAGTTTACGAAACTATAATATATATGTTTACTCTGGTCAGAATATAAGATGAGAAACCCAATATTTACCAAGTCTCCGTTAATTTTTTTAGGGAATTTGCAATAGGCTTGTTTACGGAAATTCCTTACGACAGGAAACTAACCGAAGCCAGAACTAGTTGAAATGTCCTAACTTAGCGTTCCATCTCAGAGCTGATGTAATAACTGAAATTGTGATGCCATTAGCGTCTTTTTAGTCATGAGTAGTGGCCCCTTCTTGAATTCCCAAAAATAGAACACCTCGACTTTTAGAGACCTCGAAAAAAAAAAACACTTTCCTGTTCCATTTTAAAATCTCTCCAGAGATGCTAAAAACGACTCCGTTGATTTTATAACCGTAATGTAATGTATTTTAATAGTAAAAATTATTCAGTATTATGTATTATATAAATTTATTTAATATAATATATTTTATAATATGACATCTAATACTTAGTTTATAGCATTATATATATATATATATATATATATATATTCATTTTTTAAATTTATATTATATTTAAAATTATTATTTAAGTATGAAATGGTAATTTCTGCAGATTTTAAC
The DNA here is from genome assembly GCF_053919585.1 of Euprymna scolopes. NCBI lineage: Eukaryota > Metazoa > Mollusca > Cephalopoda > Sepiida > Sepiolidae > Euprymna > Euprymna scolopes. The sequence goes on from NC_136491.1 coordinate 143,206,187, forward strand.
AAAAAAACATGGAACGATCATATATATTCAATTTGTACTATGGTCTAATTTATGTGTCACGATAAAAAAGTAGGAGGCATTATTTTTAAAACGTTCATCGTATATATATATATATATATATATATATATATTTATATGTGTGTGTATGTGTGTTTGTGTGTGTGTGTGTTTAAAAAATTGATACAAAATGTGTAAAATTTTATATATATTTTTTTATTGATCACTTATTTGGGGGGGGCTATTTTTTCTTCAAAAACACTTTTTCCCGACTGTACGTTCAACTGTTGTCCATGAAGTGTAAAAAATGTGCGTATAAGAGAAAGTGAGAGAGAGAGAAAGAAAGAGTAGAGTAATGGAAGAATAAGGTGAAGCCAATAAGTATGTTCCGTGTAAGCCTTATTTATATATACTTATAAGCATATATATAATACTTACAAGCATATATATATATATGTAAATATATACAAATATATATGTATATATATATATATATATATATATATATATATATATATATATATATATATATATATATAGACGTACGCATATATGCGTATAATATATCCAGAGATAAGTAAAGTCAAAATGCAAAATTTATCTTACATCTTACAGATAAGGACATCTTATCAGTTATATGATGTTTTGAAAAACTAGATGCTATAATATTTAGCCATTCCTTACAAAACGTGTTTTTTAGATTACAAACATTATATATATATATATATATATATATATATATATATATATATATATATATACATATATATATGTATATATGTATGTATCCAAATTTATATATATATATATATATATATATATATATATATATATATATATAATATAAAGCTAAACGTATGTGTATGTGTGTCTGGTCACGAATATGCTCCTATATGGTTGACTATTATAGAAAAATTATAGAAGATGTATTGAGGAACAGGAATGGGTATGTTTGATCTATCATAATGATGACTCATTAAAATCGTAGGGTCTGCGTACGCGCCTGATCCACAAAGTATGGGAATAAAAAAATAAAAAAATTAAAAAAAGAAACGTTTACAACTGTTTTGATACAGATATACATAATAATACTTTTATGATAGTGTTTTACCCTCAATAGGGATGGTATAATAAGATTGTGGTGGCTGCGTTCGCGCCAGGCCTCCATAGAATGGAAATAGGCACAAACTTTAATAAAGACTTTTCATATCTGTCTGCGTAAGTATACTTTGATAATTATGTTTCAGTTTGAAGAAATATGGTATGATAAAATTATGGGGTGTTCGTTCGCGCGAGACCTCCATAGAATGTAAATATGTCACAAAGTTTAACAAGGTTTTTTAATATAGATCCACAGAATATTGTGATAAGTGTTTCAGTGTGAACAGGTATGGTATAATAAATCATGGGGTGTATCTATTTTTTTTCGTTTAATCATATTTTGCTTGGGTTCTGAAACCCCCAAATTTTACGCTATCTCTTTACAACCCTTCTTTTCATAACCTATCATACTTTCATAAATCAGAGTCCATTTTCTGTAGGCTGTTTTTGAACCCAGTCAACGACGGGTACTTTTGCTAGTATATATATATATATATATATATATATATATATATATATATATATATATATATTTATATATTTGGGGGGGGGCTATAGATTAAATGGGTAAAGCTATTACTGTTATACAAATATATATATATATATATATATATATATATATATATATATATATATATCGTTGTTTATACTTCTTCCCCGGGCATTTATACTTTTCATTTTAATATTATATTCTTCTGATTATGATTACCATGTTTTATGTCTTACCAATTAAATCTTACCTTTATATTACCAATTTGCTAACTCCATGCATTATTTTCTACTATTTTATTACTTATTTATTTAATAATTTCTACTTAATCGCTATTTTGTGAATTTTTATTTCATTCCTGTTTATACTCACTTTTTTATCTATGTCGTTTCCTCGTCGTTTTTAGGTAATTTCAATGTTTGCATTTTTCACTCTCTTTTTTCTGTCTTTTATCGTCATCATATGTAACAATATTCTATCGATGTGGTGCTTAGTTATCTGAATATGTCATTGCTGTAGAAACCATCAAGATTTTGCGCTCAATTGATATGGATGTGCTTAAGGAAAACACGAAAAAACAAAAATAATAGAAGTATATATCTTGGTAAAAAAAAGAGAATCTTCAAGACATCTGTTTTATTTCAATTGGCCAACCCTTCAATGATAAAAAGTGTACAAAAATAAAAATTTAAATCATCGATGTGGAATAATACAATATCTTCGATATCATTTTTATATACCCTCCGCCCTCCTATTCACTCCTTCCCTTAAAGTAATTCTTGCATTTACATGCCTGCATATAGAAAGACCCCAATTGCCTATGCAAACACATGCACTGAAATGTACGCACAAGCATACGAACATAAAATATATCGTTTATTCATGCGTTGATTTTTTATGTCTTATGCGTATAAATATTTACAATCACATGCATCTATTATAGCTGGTTTTGAATCGAAATGGTACGATACAGATTTAGCGTCCCATCGTCCGAATATATATATATATATATATATATATATATATATAGTAATTTATAAAATATATATGGCGATTAAGCTACACTGAATATTCCGTGTTTCATCCACTCTAGGATTCTTCAGGCTTATGCGCGAATTTTTTGGTTGTCTGTCGTATTTATATACGCAGCTTCTATTGAGATTTTAGTTAGCCAATCAGCTTTTAAGTATCCACCGCGCCCTTCCTATCAGCCAATGGACATACACTAATAGGACAAAGGCCCATTTGACCTCTGATTGACCTGATTCTTTTTGCGTGTTCTATATAGTTTGTGTGTGCGCTATATATAATTTATAAATAACTAACTTGCTCTACCTACGTACTGAGCACTTTTGAAGTAAATACTTAAAGTTTACGCATAAATTTATACTTTTGTATATTAATTTTATTGGATTAAATGAAGTAGTTATATATATATATATGTATATATATATATATATATATATATATATATAGGATAAAAGACCAATAATTTTGGAATTATACGTCAGCTATAACAAGAGGAAGAAACACATATAGAGTAAGCGTTCCATGGTTTCGAAAACGATATCAATTTATTTATTTATTTAATGTTGACAAATAAAATATTTTTGGATACTGTCTCCTCATCAGCACAAATAGAGGGGAAGAGTATACACTAAAATTAAAGTTGTGCATTGGAGCAAATAAAGTTGACGAACCATAGAAATGCTTTAAAAAAAAGAAAGAAAGATTGCGTAGAAATATTGAAAATAATTACATCATTTTTAAAAAAATTATAAGGATTAAATTGCTATTTTCTTTATATTGTATAATATTAGATGTATTTCTTATTATATATAATTAGTATATATATATATATATATATATATATATATATATATATATATATATATATATATATATATATATGAGAATTTACTTGAAAGACAAGTAATAATATAGTATTGGAAAAATTAAACCATTGGATAAATTATGTTTAAAAGGCAAATATAAAAAATGTTAAAAATAAAAAAATTACATCTTGAAAATAATATTTTAATGTCAAAACGTAATTTTTATCATACAAGGTTTATATAAACAGATGTTTGCTGGGATTAAATGAAACAAGTGCAAAAGAGGAAGCAATATTGTATAAATGAAGTTAAAAATATGACAAACTGATATACTGAATTATCTTTATACTATAAGATAATATATGATATATAGAAATGTAAAGAATTTTATTTAGAAAATAACTCTATGGAAAAGCTGTATCGGAGTGGTTTCTTTATAGTCCGTAAGTAGATATATGTATGTGAAATATTGCTTGTTTATTTGATCTTTGAGCACAACATTTCAAAGACTTGTAGTATATAAGAATATTATTTAATAAGTGACTAAAATAGCTGTAACGTAAATTACAAAAAAATAGAACGCCGGATGTACAAGCATTTTTTCTTAATCTAAAATAACGAAAATCAAAAATAGAACGCTAGATTAATAAGCATTTAATTTAGATCTAATATAACTAAAATATAACGATGATAACTGGTATATATAGATTTTAAACAAATCCCTATGTCACTTACTTTTATTTAAGAGAGATTAGTAAAAATTATAAAGAATTGAGACAAGTGTTGGTGGATTATTTAAAAAAAAACTAATATTATGAATAAGGGTATATATGTATATATATATATATATATATATATATATATATATAGGTCGAGTCAAGGGGTGGGGGTAGTGAGAGAAGAGTACCAAATCGTAGCCCTCCTTTTGAAGGCAAGCCTCGGTCTCTCTGGCCTTGTGGGCCGGCGCTGAATCCTACTGTAACATTTAATGTCTGCTTGACGCTACCTGATAGTACCAGACGTTCACCGCATTCTTCAGAACATTCACGTACACTTAAGGAAAACCGGTTTTCGTCAAACGAAAATGGAATTATGTCGTCTTTTCTACGGCGACGACTTTATTGATCCATCCTATATATATATATATATATATATATATATATATATATATATATATGTGTGTGTGTGTGTGTGTGTGTGTGTGTGTGTGTGTGTGTGTGTGTGCGTATATATATATGGGCGTGTGCGTATATATGTATATATATATAACAATTATGGAAATCATATTTCATTTGTCTATGCATATGTAAAGTGAAAAACAGAGAGAGAGGGGGAGAGAGATAAATTTATATAGAGAGAAAAAGAGAGTAAGAGAGAGAGAGAGTGGGTCAGAGAGCGAGAGAGAGCACGAGAAAGAGTGAGATAGAAAGAGATACTAAAAGAATATTCATGACAGAAAAAAATAATACATGACAATTTTGTTACAATTTTATCATCCCATGTATAGATAAATATCAATTCATAATAGAGACCTTTATGTCTAAAATGTTTTATTTAAATGCTGGCCCAAATCCATTAAGGGCTTTGATTATATGACAAAGTTTTTAAAAACATTAACCATTCAAATTACCTGAAATTCAAAAACATTTATTTTAATTGGTATGAAATTATAAGAATTAAAAAATTTCCGAATGGGAACTCGATACTATACAAGGTTGCATAACTTTTATAATACTATGATAGAGCCCTTCTCATACGTGCGCTACATGTAAACATATAAATTATTATCGATATGTATACATATATATATATATATATATATCTACGTATATACACATATGTAGAAATAGACACACATATACAATATCTCCATATATATAAATATCTACATGCATATAGAGATGTCCATATCTACTCACACATCCATATATATATATATATATATATATATATATATATATATATATATATATATAGTAATTTATAAAATATATATTGCAATTAAGCTACAGTAAACATTCTGCGTTTCATCCACTCTAGGATTCTTCAGGCTTATACGCCTAGAGTGGATGAGACGCGGAATATTCAGTGTAGCTTAATCGCCATATATATTTTATAAATTACTAACTAGCTCTACCTACGTATTGAGCACTTCTGAAGTAAATACTCAACGTTTACGCATAAAATTATAGTTTCGTATATTAATTTTATGTGAGTAAATAAAGTAGTTATATATAAATATATATATATATATATATATATATATATATATATATATAAGCGGCTACCATTGGCATCATGCAGTAGAGCTTAATACAACACATTTTTTTCATTAGCGGTTATGATTAGGTGAAACGAACAACTAACTTAATCAGAAAGATCGACTTTGGTACGACAAATACATATGTGAAATTTGAAATTGCATCCTGTGGCGAATACATTTTTGTTTATTTTGCATCGATGTGATGGAAACATAGAAATCATGAATCATCAAATATATGACAAAGGTTTATTATTGATGTCATACAATATTGGAGTGGTTTTCTATTTGGTGATAAAATTCTGTTGAGATCTTAGCTTATTTTTTTAGAGATGAACACTTCAAGATCTATTCTGAGAATGGTACAGCTTTTAGCAATTATTGCTGTAGAATCTGAAAGGTTTGGCTACAATCCGCTTTTCTGGTGTGCATACATATATTCAGGAAAGTGCATTCTTGACATGTCTTATATATCTATAAAATGAATTCCGCCTGGAAAGCAATGCGCTTTTAAGGAAAACAATTATTGGTACTATATCAAGTGGAAAGATAATGTCCAAATTGTGTAATTTTAGCAAATGCATTTTATTAGTATGATCGCCGTTGGAAATATAGTCAAAGCCTTTTCATTGCTACCAGAACTAAACTATAGAAAATATGAACAAAAGTACGCCGTACTAGTGTCAGCACGAACAGATATTAACGAGTGATTGAATGACAGGAACTCTGATGAAAGTGGTGAATGCCTAAACGGCATGTGTCGACGAAGTCCTTTGCAATGTAAGTGATCGTTTGAGAAGAAATGCAGCGTCAAGAGATAGGAATTGTGTGTGCTGTTGATTATTTACAAACCCTATAGTTCAGTTGATTATAGTTCTTAATCGATTGAGCAACAATAGCGAAGATCAACGTCTCAGTCGTATCGGCTAAAGAAGCTACCAAATTAGTTGTACCATGGCTCCAAAAGAGGCACAAACGAAAGAGACAGCCTAGCAATTGTTGTGAATGTGATAATCTTAAAAAAGGGTAAGTGTAATTGACAGATACAACCCACTGTTGTATAAGACCAAAAGTGTGTTGTGCATATAAGCTTAGAAGTGAAAGTTGCATTACTGTCTACTTAACTAATAAAAGAAAGGAGTTTTGAATGATAACAGCACAGACTAAAACGCTATGAATACGAAGATTTTTATTACAAAAGTGTATTGGTTTTAGTTTGTCCATTGAGCTTTATATTTTATATTTTCCTCAATTTATTTATGTAATTTCATTAGTAGTTCAGTTTAATGCTTTTTCGTTTCATAACTTATTTAAAGTGCGTGTTAAACATATTTGTGTAGAAAACGTTAACAAACGATAAAAGAAGTCATAAACATGCAAAGTAACGTGTAAAACCTAAGTCTGCCTTTGCATTCGTCATTGGTATTTTCATATTTTATATACTATTAAAAAGTTATATTGTTTTTCATGTAATCTGTTCTTGCGCAAATAACAACGTGATTACATGACAAAAGAAATGAATATAGTAGATATACTAAGATACGAAAAACAGGATTTATTATGGAAGCAAGATTCAGCTAAGCATTTGTTAAACAGTTTGAAAGGCGAGGAGGCATATCACTGATGTATTTCTTAATGGCGGAGATGAGATAAGGTCATCAGTCCGTGGACGTGTCTAGTTGTTTTTTTCTGATTTCACGGACCTTAAAAATAGGTAATTCTGAGATCAATGGGTTTGGATTCTGTATGCAAGGGGAAACTTTGGAGAGAGTACTTAAAGGGGATTTAAGGTGAGTCGGAGGTTAATCACTATGTAAGCAGGTCAATTTTCCCGGTGGCTGTGCAACCGATATCATTGTTGTGACTAGTACAGAAATTGTTGAGTATCTCTATTTTACCACGGTATTATATTTTACCACGCTATTATATTTTTCTTGAAATTATGAGTTCCTTTTCTATACAACTTCATACGTTTCCTTATTACTTCGTTTTGTCTTTTCTACGCTGCTGCCGTTTCAATTTTTGAATTATTTTAGCTTCTATAAACTTTAGTATGTGTTTGATTAGTGTAGTATTAATCGGCGAAATGCATAATGGAAGTTAAGCAAGTTGAAGTTAACCACTGAACAAAGTGGGGATTGCTATATTACTTTCCTATGGCAACATGTGCTTCAATACCTGCTTGGCGCCAGTCAGGTTCATCCAACATTGGCTCATCCAGCAGGAAGAGCAAAGATAATAATCCATGAGGCATCTCTTATGTATCCCAAATATTATAGGTTCCGCACTGGTGACAAAGTTTCACCTCTATCCAATTGCCGTAATGTCTCATCCATGTGCCCGTTTTACAAGTACTTTAATGGAATTGCTCTAACACATGCCCCCCTTGCTACCTAGGCATATATAGCCCATGTTAACCTGACCAGCGGCAAAATCATACGGTTTCACTGTTGATGTCCCTCAATTCTGCTCTCTTAATGATAGACTCTGGAAATCTTCTTAGTTTTCTGCTCCCTTAACTGAAGTAAAATGCATAAGTTTAAATTTAACGGGCACAGACACTATCCTACGTAGTGAACTCCTGCAATCAGGGTGATAACTTGCATTGTTTGAGTTGAAAAAGAGACAAAGAAGTGGAAAGGAAGAGGTTGTTTTTATAGATTAAAAGTGTTTGCAACTGTTCGCTGAAATGCTTCACTTTCATCTTTATCCTTAAGAATACATGGGTCTTCTTGTAAAATACAGTGTTCTATTTAAAAACATGCCGTTTATTTTAATTGAAACCATATTAAATTTTAGGAGATTTATGATGTGTCGGTAAGTGCTGAGATAAAAAATAGAGTTTCGTCGGGTGAAGATGAAAAAATGCATACGACTAGCGATGATCTGTCTCGTGTGATTATGAAAATTATATGCGGCAATTTTAAAAGAGCCAATATTTTTATTGAGTTGTTCCATTTTATTCCTAAGTTCCTATCGTTAGTGTCTATAAATGGAACTATACAATTTTCTTTAATCGTGCTCTTCCATTATATCAAATGTATTACAACAGCATTATAAAAATATACTTTTTAAAAGGTGTCCTTTTTATATATCTTGGTTTTTATCTTCGTAGTAGTACATAAAGTGAAACAAAACTTTTCTGCTAGAGGAAGTTATTTTACCCGTCATGATACGCTGAGTTTAATTATTTAATGTATAATCACTACATGGGGTTCATTCATGGTATTTGAAAAAATACTGTCTTTAATCCTATAGTGTAGCGTTCGAATATGTACAGCAGGATTTCATGAACACATTGCTTACCGATAAAACGACTTCGAGCCTGGTCAATAGTAAATTGGTGACCATTTGGGAATATCACGTGCTGTCTGCGCTCTCCTCATCTAGGCATTGTTTACAGTCGTATTGGTTTTTTCTTGTCCCTGGAATCAGTGCACATTCAGGGGAGGATCCGTTGGGGATTACGTAAACTTTACATAGGTTATATTATCGTACACCAATTCAGAACAGAGGCCATGAGTATTTAGATTACAACAAAACAATTTTGTTTTGTTTGGAAACATTCTTTACTCATCTTTATATCTTTTATCGACCTCACAATTGTGAAGAAACAGCACTGGTAATAAAATAAAAATGATTATCTAGATGCAGAATTCAATATTTAGCTCCTTTCTCTCTTTCCCTCTCATATCGACCAGCCCTACCTATTCATCCAGTAATTTGAGCGACTTCTAACTGCACGCAGAGGACGCGGCGCTTACCGCATGCACCTTCATCGCCATGACAACGATTGCTTGACAGATTCTCTTGTGATATTGGCTCAGCGTCTTGTAGAGCTTTCTTTAACTCTGGGACAAAGGCATAATAACAACTGACCTTAATGACAAAATTGAAAACCGCCAGAATGTTTCGCACACAAGACTGCATCAATATTTTGCCCTTTTCTGATCTTTTGACTTTTGTGCGTAAACAAGGAATTTACAAAAGCCTGGTATATATATATATATATATATATATATATATATATATATATATATATATATAAAGAATATACAAAATATGATTTTATTTAAGACAAATAGATACTAGTACCTATCTTCTTCATTGCATTCGAATATAAAGACTGCGTTTGAAAAAAGTAGATCAATTTTAACACGTACAATACAAACAAACCGAAAAATAAAACTATTTAGTATAATTGGCAATTATTTGAATAGCCGAACCAGAAGCGAAAAAAGGAGTATAAAAGGTGCTGTCGGTTAAAATCAATAAAGTATTACATATTAAATTTCAAGAAATACATTCTGTATTCAAATAAATATGTAGGTTATCGACTTATTTTTATATTACATTGGATCAGGTTCCAGGAAAATATGTAATGCTTGTTACAAAACTAATATGAATAATAGTCCTATAAATTAATATATAGGTATAACAGCATAAATATTATGTTTAAGCAACACAAATGGACTAAAGTATATACTGAAACATATTTAATCAGTTCTCATATTATATGATAGAAAAATAAAAAAATACTACAACTATATTTAAAAACTTTTATTGAAAAAATCAATTCCAGTAACTTGATTATTTAGTAGAGCTGACATATATTTAATGCAGCCACCTTCAGCTTCAATACTGCCTCGATACGAGTCTAAAACAGGAAACATACCTTCTCAGGACAGCTACGTATTTCCTATATCGCTTGTTTAATATTCTGTCATTTTAAGCCATAATAGAAGACTCCTATAGCTCTTAGGATTTGTACACAACTGATTAACTAGTAGATGGTCTACAACAATAAGGAAAACCGGTTTTATCAAACGGAAATAAAATCATGTCGCTTTTTATGGTGATAATTTGGTAATCCCTCCCCCACTTTGAATGTCATCAGTGTTGTTCTTTGCACATGAAAAGTTATCTGAAAAAAACTCTTTGTACGAACAGTCACAAAATAATTTTGAAAAATACTTAAATAGTGGAATATTTTGTTTATAGTTATTACTTAAACTAACGTTCTGTGTATTTATACATTAAATCGGATATAATTTCATAAACCGATTTACCATCTATCCAAATAAAATTTATAACGACTGTATTATATTTTATTTTTGTTACATAAATATTAGTGACATACAAACATGAATTATTTGCGTTAATAAAAGAATTGTAATTCTTTCTCATTTTAGAATTTTTGACATTTTAGAAATTTTGGTATACCGTATATATCGTATATGTATATATATATATATATATATATATATATATATATATATATATATATAGTACTTTATAAAATAGATATGGCGATAAAGTACTAACTAGTTCTACCTACGCATTGAGCACTTTTGAAGTAAATACTTAAAGTTTACGCAAAAATGTATACTTTCGTATATTAATTTTATGTAAGTAAATGTAAGTAGTTATATATATATATATGTAAATATATATATATATATATATATATATATATATATATATATATATATATATATATATATAACCCGAAAACCCCTAGGGTCCCTTATATATGCAGGATGTCCATAAAGTTCGTGTGCACTTTAAAAAACGTATAACTTTATTTATATTTGCGATAGAAATAATCTGTAAAAAATGTTATAAATTTCATGTATCTAGTTTTAAGTATAGTAATTGGATAATTTTCACCACAAAATTCATAACAATTTTTAGATAAGTTAAAAATAAGTAAAAAATATTTTCTTTTTTTTTCACAATCAATTTGATCCCATGGCTTCAATTGAGGAAAAAGTAAACTGTGTCCTTTGGTTGGCTGAATTGAAATCTACTATTGCTGTATAAAGAAAGTTTAGAATTGAATGCAATAAAAAGGCGCCTCATAGGAACACCATTGTTAAATGGATGAAAGAATTTAGAGACAGGCTCTGTCCATGATAAATCACAGCCTGGAAGGCCATGTGTCAGTGACGAAAGTGTTGCTTCCATAGAAGAATCCTTTACTGCAAGTCCAAGAAAGTCTGTAAGACGGGCATCATTGGAGCTCGGGCTGCCAAAATCTACTGTGCATAAGATTCTGAGGGCAAAACTTCATATGAAAGCTTACAAAATTCAATTACATCAACAGCTGTTAGAAGAGGATTATTATGCACGGCAAACTTTCTGTCACCAGTTCAATTAAATCCTTTGCAATGATGATGCATTTGTGAGTAATTTACTGTGTTCTGATGAAGCAACATTTAACATTAGTGGCAAGGTCAACAGCCATAATTGCCGAATTTGGGGAACTGAAAACCCAAATGAAAATGTTGAACATGAAAGGGACTCTCTTAAAGTAAATGTGTGGTGTGCTTTGGGAATAAATCTAATCATAGGGTCATATCTTTTGAAGATTGTGTTATTAACAGTGACAGCTACTTGGATATGTTGCAGAATTACTTTATTTCGCAACTTGAACAATTAAACTTGAAAGATGATACAGTGTTTCAACGATGGAGCTCCTTGTCACTTTGCTCGGCATGTTAGACAGTTTCTGAATTAGGAATTTCCTAACAGATGGATCGGAAGGGGGGACCGTTTCATTGGCGTCCACATTCGGCAGATTTGACTCCATTAGATTTTCTTTTTTTTTTACACGGTGGTCACAACTTATCAAGGCCCGGAAGCCACTCAGCGATAAGGGTTATTGCAAGTACAGTACGTTAGTGTGGAGATTTGATGAAGTGTTTACTTAAGGGGCGGTTCATTAGGAATTTTTTAACGTTGGACTTGAAGGTATCCAAGTTGTAGTAAGGCGGGACAAAACATCTATGGGGACACGTGAAAACAATTGTGTATGCAACCAACCTAGTTAATTGGAAGATTTGAAAGCTAGAATAACTAATGTGATTCATGCATTACTATAAATCATTTGGCAAATGTTTTTCGTGAACTGCAGTCGTATTACCCTATGTATTGTTAATGATGGAGGACATATGGAAAGTAAAATAAAATTTCAATAAAATCTTAAAAAATATAGATTTACTTCTTTCAAATCCATTTTACAAATTATTTCTTTGCAAATACAAATAAAATTATAATTTTTAAAGTGCACATGGACTTTATGGACACCCTTTATTTATGTTGATCTGCACTAAATCAATAAGATTCACCTTCGATAACATTATGTACGGTCAGATGACGAGGTTCAGATGGGAAGCCGTCAAGTCCATGCATTAGCGGATGTGTTTGTGTTTCTGTGAGTCGACACTGTTTAGTAATATATTTTAGCTCTCAATATATTTTACATAGGTCGATGACACATTGTAGCCTTTGAGAGAGTAGCAAAAATCTTTTTCAATAATCCCAATTCTCTCCACATAGCATTATCATTTACGATCATGGAAGAGAATTATTGTTACTTGCCTTTCTTAGATGTTTTGATCGAATGAAGTAAGAGTTATTTCCTTACTACAGTTTATCGCAAACCGACCTTCAATGATCTTTATATGCAGTCGCACTTATATGCCCTTACCTCCAGAAAAATAGGGCTTATTCAAGCATTAGTGAATAGAGCCCTTTGTTCGAACAAATTGAACACGAATTAAACGCTGGGAAAGCCAGTTTCATTCGTAATGGTTATCCGGAAAATTTGAGTAATTATGCTATTAATAATCCAGTACTAAAATACAATTCTTCAATAACCCTGGGTCCCTCGAAGTGTCCTGTTTATTTAAACCTCCTTTGATAGTAAACGTGTGTCAGTATTTGAGGAGACAGATTATAAACTCTATAACAAATTGTTTCTCGTTTATTGTATTACGTTTGTTTTTTAGTGTAAAATCTGCTATCCTCCTTGTCGCAAAGGCATAGTTTGCCCTACATCACACAAATCAATGTGATTTATGAATTTGGTTGGTCATGGGATGCGGGCGATGTGGAGTAAATCTCCTTAAATGTGCAGACTCACATTTACCAACACATATCGACAGCAATTAGATTGGGCAAGCCAAGTCGTATTCGCCTCTATTTTGCGTTGGAATCTGCCATTAGCCAACACACAATCGAAAATCTAACTTGTGCCAATGCATATAAAATGGACTGTTTTAGAATCTTCCATCGGTTTGACCCTCAAAATCATTTAAAGATCTTGGACTTAATCTCGTTTTTTACGCAGATGGAATTTATTAAATAATTGAATATGCTCGGAAATATATTTTTTCGTTATCATGCCCCCTCCATCTTAGTTGTCCATACATTTTATATAATTGTATATATATTATTTTACACGAATTTCTATTGGCTTATATATTTTTACTAGTATTTGCGCTTTCGGGATAATTTAATTCGTTTTTTTTTTTTTTTTTTTTTTTTTTTTTGCATTTCTGTGACATACAAACGATTAACTCCCGATAAGTTTGTTGACCAAAGGTTCCACCAGGGGGTTTTCCGTATATTATTTTTAAAGTAATGTAAAGATTTTGTATCGTAAAATGATATATATATATATATATATATATATATATAAATATATAAATATATATATATATATATATATATATATATATATATATATATATATATATAATATAAAGCTGAACGTCTGTGTGTGTTTGGTTGACTATTATAGAAAACTGATCACATATAATGATAGAAGATGTATCGGGACACAGAAATGGGCATGTTTGATCTGGCAGAACAGTGGTTCATTAAAATTGTGGGGTCTGCGTTCGCGCCTGGTCCACAAAGTATGGAAATAAAAAATTAAAAAATTAAAAAAAACGTTTACAAGACTTTTTAATATAGATATACATAATAATACTTTGATTAGTATGTTTTAACTTAAATGGGGATGGCATAATAAAATTGCAGGGGTCTGCGTTCGCGCCTGGCCTTCACAACATGGAAATAGGCACACACTTTAATAAAGACTTTTCATATCTATCTGCGTAATTATAATTTGATAATTATGTTTCAGTTTGAAAAAATATGGTATGATAAAATTATGGGGTGTTCGTTCGCGCCCGATGTCCACAGAATATAAATATGTCACAAATATTAACAAGGTTTTTTAATATAGATCCACAGAATATTGTGATAAGTGCTTCAGTGTGAACAGGTATGGTATAATAAATTATGAGTTTTATCTATTTTATTTTTACTTTCAACATATTTTGCTTTGGTTTTGATACCCCCAAATTCGAAGCTATCTCTTTACAAGTCTTCCTTTTCATAATCTATCATACTTTCAGAAATCAGAGTCCATTTTCTGTAGGCTGTTTTTGAACCCAGTCAACGACGGGTATTCTTTCTAGTATATATATATATATATATATATATATATATATATATATATATATATATATATATATATATATAATGCCGGTAAAAAGAAAATCCGCGCTAGTAATTTATTTAAACACTGCCAATTTAAGTTAAATTTAATGTAACTGTTTAAACAAACTATACATCATTTGGTTCGTATGTTATTCATCTATAATTTTACCTGTTTGTATTTGACCTTTAAGTGAAATATTCTAGTGTTCACGTCAATTTCAAAAAATAACTTCAAATTGAGGAGGCAGAAAAGCCCGCAGCAACAAATTCGCTTAAAACCCGCTTGAATTGTCACAAAAAAATCAATTAAAAATATCCACTAACAGGTAACAAAGCATCTTTAATCGTAATTGTTGTTGTTCGAGGTTATACAACGTGACATTTAGTCCAAATGTCACGACTTTCTCTTAGTGATCGTCATTAATCTCCACCTTTCTGATTTATCCAATCGAGAAATCGGCCGCAGATTGAAATGTTATGAGAAAACGGTACGGAAGACTGTGCAAAAGCACCAAAACAGCGGCAGTGTTCGTAATTGCCCATAAATCTCGTCGTACATGTGTTACTTCTTAGAGGGAAGACAATGCTATCAAGTTCCGCAGCCTACAAAACAGATTTGAAACGGCTCCCCAAATCAAACAACGGTTAATCTTGTTAAAAAGTGCTCTCATTCTAATGTCAAGAACAGATTAAAAGAAATTAAATATGCGAGGATATGTTGCAAAACGCAAGCCAATGATTTATGTAAAGAAACAGAAAGCGCTGCCTGGACTTCGTCAGATGCAATGAAGATCATGACTCTTCATATTTGTCAAAAGTGTTTTTAGCGACGACAGCAAGTTCAATAAGCTAGACAGTTATTGTAGGCGTTACATCCGTCGGAGGAAATACGAAAAATTTTATCCTAGGTGCTCAATGCCAACGCTACAAGGTAGTAGAGGTTAAGTTTAGGTGAGGGGCATTATTAGTACCAATGGTCCAGGGCCTATAGTACGTTAACAAGTTCGAATTTATTCGACCAAGTGCATTAATATGTTGACGGAGCATTTTCCGCCCTACTTTGGTCGGAATGTGGATGATAATCCCATCCTCCCTATCAGGATAATGCTCTCATTCACACAGATGGCAATGTCAAGACGTTCATGGACAAGCATGATATTCTGTATTTGGATTGGCCTGCACAATCTCCAGACATCAATCCTACCAGAAACGTATGGCATTACATCAACCAAAAGCTATACAATGATAACATTTCAAATTTGGAAGAACCTTGGACAAAAATTAAAGAAAAGTGGGATGCCCTTTCCCTTGAGTATTGCTGCAGTCTAATTAAATGAATTCACAGAAGATATCAGGCTGTCAAATTACAGAAGGACTGTGCTACTAAATATTAACTAAGTATTGTGTTCCTGTTGTATTTTTGTTGCACTCGTGCCCTAAGATTACATTTAAAAAAACAATATTCCATTGTGCGGATTTTCTTTTTGCCGCTTCAATTTTAAGTTAGTTTTTACATTGAGGTGACGACTAGAATATTTCAATTTAAATTCAGATATGAACAGGTAAAATTACAGAGGAATATATATATATATAAATATATATATATATATATAAATAAATATATAAATATATATATAAATATATATATATATATAAATATATATATATATATATATATATATATATATATATATATATATATATATATATATATATATATATATATATATATATATATATATATACAAAGGCTGTAAATTTTATTTATGTGACTTTTTGTTCGATAGGATACTCAAGTAAGATATATTGAAATGTTGGAGTTTCAAAGTAATGCATTAATTAAAGTATATATATATATATATATATATATATATATATATATATATATATATACATTTACTAATATATATATATATATATATATATATATATATATATATATTAGTAAATGTATATTATAGGTAAGTTATTAATTTGCTGGTACGAAATTAACGGAAACAATATTACATAAAAGCTATTCATCAATGTAGAAAATAATTGTGCAAAGAGTTCATAAAATTAGTGCGAAATAATATATATATTTATTTTAAATAGGCATAACCACTAATCAAGGCGCAGAGAACACTCGAGGATAAGGGTTAAGAGTGTACAGTAGTCAATTGGTCAATATAGTAATCGTTAGTAATTGAAATTAGGTAAATTTGTTAACGGCTCCTCAAAAACTTGTTTACTTGAAGACAATCAGATTCTATTCAGCTGGAAAGCAGGTGAAAGAAAGAGAATTCCACAGGCGCGCACTTCTAAGAAAGAAGGTTAGTTCATGGAATCTAAGTTTAGGTTAAGGAAGAGAGAAAAATTGGGAGGAATTATTGATAGTTTTTTCAGCTAGACGAGTGTTTCTTGTGAAACTTTGGCGAGGGGGGGCCGTAGATTAAATCCCAGTTGAGCACTGTCGATGAGAATAAGGATAAAGAAGAGACAGACTCGCAACATCTCTTCTGTGAGATAGAGGTTGCAGGGAAGAGAAAATGGCATCTCTTACTCGGCAACAAAGTCTATTCTAAACTCTATAAAGTCAGGGCAAGTCATTTCTAGCAGCTCCTAACCAGATGTGACAACAGTACTGCATCCTTGGACGTACATGGTTCGTATGTAGATAAAGAATTGCATCAGCAGTGAGATATCTACTGGATCGATAGAAGAATTTGATGGATTGGTTCCATTACAGATCAGGAGTAAAGGTTAAGGTCAAAGGCTCGTAGTGTCATCCGCATAAATGTCAACGAATGGTGTAAAGATCTAATTTGAGAGATCATTGATGTAGATCAGGAAGAGAGTTTGGGGCCAGGATGGACCCCTGAGAGACTCAAGCATTAATACTGTGAGCTTCTGATTTTTGCCCACCAACCACTACGCTTATGAACCTATCAGAGAGAAATGATTTAATAATTGAGAAGACATTTCAAGCTATATTATAGCTGGATATCTTATAAAGTAATCCTTTATGCCAAACCCTATCAAAGGCCTTTTTCAATTTTTTTTCAATTGCCCTAGAAAGGTAGCATCCGACGAGAGATTCGCTAATCCTATGATATAACTGTTAGCACATCTGCTGTAGATCTAGCAGAACGGAAACCATATTGTGTGTCATTTCTCTATTTAACACAGATTCCAGCAACTTACTCATGACGCACAGGAGACTTGTCGGCCTGTACTGAGAGGGGGATGAGCGATCACATGAATTCATAAATACAGAGCATACTGATGAGATTTTTCCAGGGTGATGGGAAGCAATTCTCCTTAAGACAACGCTTTAACAGTTTTGTAAGGATGGGCGCTAGTCTGGTTGAAATTTTTTGAGTACTATAATTGGAATATCGTAACGGCTGGTTGCATTACTGGAGTCAAGGTTTTTGATTAGCTTGGCAACATCAGGTACAAATATTTGTATATTACATAGCGTGTTTTCTGATACATGAGGACATATTGAGGGTCGGCGGGCTTTTGTCGCAAAGGGTAGAATTTGCTGCAAAATTCCTGGCAAAGAGTTTGGCTTTGTCTGATGCTGATGAGATTACCTTCGGTCCTGTGATGATAACAGAGATAGAGCACACGCTTCTGTTCAGGATTCTGTTTGCTATTTGCCAAAACAGGTGGGAACCAAGCCGCTGCTCAGCTACTTCGGACTTGACGGACTGATCATACAACTCTCTTGCGTTATTTATTACTTTATTACAAGAGTTGTTGGCAGTCCTGAAAGTGGCTTTAATCTCAGTATATCTATTACATTGGAAGCAATGGAAAAAGTTATTTCTGTGCGCAGTGGTAACGCCACATTCTGGAGAGAATAATGTTTGGCTGTTAGGTTTTTACTGTAACTTTTTCGATGGTATAAAACGGTCTATACCTACAATTAACCATTCCGTCATGTCTGATAATATAGAAGCCATCCTTTTTAAACATTTAATGCAGAGGTAGATCTGATATAAATGTATGAAAGTTATCCCAGTTTGCCATGGAGTATCGATATACTCTACGATGGAGAGGTACGTCCTACATTTCATTTTTATCTTAATCGATACAACAGAGTGATCGGAAGATCGGAGTGGAGACAGAAGAAAAACTGAACATAGTTCAGAACAAGTTGTGAGAATAAGGTCTGGGAGACTTGCACATTGGCCGGCACTGTCGGGTATACGTTTTAGTTCGTGAACAATCAAAGTGAGGTCATAAGCAATGAAGAATTATGACAAAACCTCCCATCATCATCAGTTTTGTTTGAGTGGGTTAACCATTCCACATTGTGAACATTGAAGTCTCCATACCTGAATGTTAGCTGAAGGATAAGCTGAGGGACGTGGTCAATTTTCTCAGATATGTTTTCAAAGACTTGTTGTGGGGGCGATTGAGAGTAAATATAAACGCAGTAGTGTGAGCAAATGCAACCCGGAAGCACATATAGGGAAAGTTAGGATCTTCTCTGGAGGTGGCCCTACTGCATGGAAAGCCATCTTTTATATAGGCACATATCCCATGTCCATGGCGATCTTGGGGGTCAGATTTGTAAGTTAAATTAGAGTATCCTTTAATTACGAACTCATCTAGGGAAATAGTCTCTCCAATGCCAGTTTCGCTTAGAATAATAGGTCTGGTTTAGTTTCCTGTAATTGGGTTTCAACCTCTGGAAGGTTAGAACGTAGACCCCTGATGTTTGAGAAGGAGACACGGTAGTGGGGGTCTACGTTGAAAGTTGGAGATCATGATTTACTTTGGGGATTTGTGGACGAACTTGCTTAGAGCAGGACATAGGGGGAATGTTAGAGAGAAAAAAAACGAACAAATGTATTTTGTAGCACATTATAAGGTAAAGTCGTAAAAATTACCCACAAATATGGCATCGAGAGGCCACACCACAAGCTACCTCATGGTCCCGAATCCAATCACCAAATGTCAAAACGACAGCCCCAGTACTTTGCACCTGCTGATAGGACAGTCTCTTTAGTGGTTAATCCACGGTCCGGCTCCCTGACTATCAGGCGGATAACGTCAGCCCAGATGCAACGTTTACCTCCCGCACCCTTACTTGTGACATGGCTACGGTGATAGACATAGAAACCGAAAATTTCCGACATCTCTGGCAACTGTTCGCGCAAAAAAACTGCCAACCTAGAATACAGCTGTTTCTTCTCCCTTTGGCAGAAAAATCACTCATCAGAAAATGAGGACTGAGGGACAAATAATTAGAAGCGGAGTAACGGGAGCTGCCGATAACGAATCCAAAAACTCTCAATTAAAAAAATATTTTATTAAGTATTGTACTTAATAAAATTCCAATTGGCGTGTTTAAGGAAAGTATGGTGATAGATTCCCCTCTCACGAACTGAAAGTGGATACAGTTACCTAATCTCTTCATGCAATCAACTAGGTAGATATAATAAACTAAAGTTATGGACGAGAAAAGCTATTATTAAAGAAAACAATAAAAAATAACAATATAAATTAAATGCTGAAATAAAATGTACTTATTAACATTTGAATGTAAACATATAAAAATTTATATTTATATAGCAACGACTTATCTCGAAAGAGTTCCATCTCCAAATTGCAAACTGTTCAAGGAATATTTGCCATAAAACATCAGCGTTCCAATGACATATATATATATATATATATATATATATATATATATATATATATATATATATATAGTAAAAGTTTAGTCATGTAAACGACGGGTAATCTTCAGAAGCAAGGGTACATGGATAACGTTTGTGCCTAAAAGATGTTGAAAAAATAATTAAATAAAAATATTTAAATATTAAATAAATTTATATTATTATACAAAAGTACGCCCCGAAACAAAAAAAAAGGCGAGTAAAATATTTGTTTATTTTTCCTAATATTATGTTGTGATTTGGTTTTAAGCGCACTTGAGGCGAATTTTATTTTATTCAAATTAAAACAACGTTTCTATTGAACTAACTCTAATTCTTTGATGTTATCACAACCGATATAATGTTTATTTCTTTCAGAGACCATGCCGTTTTTTTTACCATTTTTAGGTCCTGATATTTAGTTATCTTTTCCTGTTCAGCTCTGTTAAGGCCAAACTAATTTGGGACTGTGACATCGACAATGAATGTAGTTCTTTCAGGCTTGTTCCATATAACAATATCTGGTTTGATGGTGTTGTTTATATGTATCTGCCCGCCTGTATGTATTTTTCATAGAACACGGTCACTTTTCCGTTTGATGTTATCGATGGTGGTTCATGTTCCCAGATTTTCGGCGATCTGTCAAGTTACATCTCTCTACAGATCTTCCAATAGAGGTATTTAGATACTTTGTTGTAACGATTGGGCATGCAAACATAAGTTGGCTTGGGCTTTTTAAATTAGAGTACTAACCAGACTTCTACTGGAAAATTGTAAAAAATGCTAGGATATTAGAGTTTTATTATCACACCAGTTTCAGATGAAATACCAGTGAGAAGTCAGTGGTAAACGGTTATTGTGATAATATAATGTATTGATTATCGTACGGAATGGGCGTGTTGAACATCAGAAGATATGTGCGGTGAGAGGGATTTCAGGTAATGCCGCTTGTTAATACCAGAAGGAACCTACTAATATTCCTTTCTATGAACATTTTTATGTACTAAAAAAATATAAGAGGAAGAACAAAGAGAAAGAAAAAAAAGCTTATAATAATTAAAAACATGTCTTACAACAAAGATCCCAGGATCCTTAGTTAGAATCGTGTCTGATTTCTAATGCAGAACACTTTGTATTTCAAATGTAACATAGGAAAATGTGTTATGTTGTGCGAATGAATACGTTCTATAACGACGTACATGTTGAAAACTGGGGTTTATCTTTTCTGTGTATTCACGTACGTGTAAATGCGTATATGTATATACGTCGTATCATTTAGTTGATCGTTTAGTGTGTATATTTTAACATTTATCCAACAATTCACACAGGAAACGATTGATGTGGACGTATCGAAACAATTGTAGATAAACAGTTCTTTTTAACAGATGTTAATTACAAAACACATACCTGAATGATTTACGAACATTTATTTGCATGATGCGGCCGGCATCTTCAGAGATCAAACGTTTTTACACCTTGGTTGACTGAGACCCGCACCCCGCGTCCTCGAGAGACCAACTCCCATTTCTAAGTCGTTTGGTCTATCTGATGTTCGACTAACGACTGACTAGAATCTCTCCAAATCTACATCTCATAACGTGTCTCACTACGTGTCTCATTACATGTCTCAGACAAACAGCTGATGTAACCCCAATCTAGTTATTTGTTTATGCAAACCAAAAATCATGTCTACATCTACTTTCTATTTTCACATTCCTTTTGCGATATTATTAAATTATATGTCAATCAATTTTCCCCAATTTAACTGTTTAATTTTATAATCATAATAATTGATCCAGCAACTTGTCGTCGCTCGAATAACTTAATAATAATAATAATAATAATAATAATAATAATAATAATAATAATAATAATAATA
The DNA here is from genome assembly GCF_053919585.1 of Euprymna scolopes. Taxonomy (NCBI): domain Eukaryota; kingdom Metazoa; phylum Mollusca; class Cephalopoda; order Sepiida; family Sepiolidae; genus Euprymna; species Euprymna scolopes. Next base: position 143,228,697 of record NC_136491.1, read on the forward strand.
ATAATAATTAAATCACACTGTGTTAAACATTTGTATGTACATTTCTACCGAACATAATATGCAGCAAGATTAATAGTTTCTGTGTATAGAAGTTTGAAAGTTAAAATAGTACTACAATTATTTTAACTGAAAATAATACAATAATAATAATAATAATAATAATAATAATAAAGATTATATATTTCGCCGCTCCAGCAGGCAACTCAAGACAGAGAAGAGAAACAAATACACGAAAATAGCTAGAGAGTTTACCGGGATAAGGAATCTAAAGAAAGTAAACATAACACGACTAATTAGATGCTCTAAGAAAAAAAAAGTGAATAGGAGGGAAAGGATGGTTGAGAAGATACAACAGCTAACAATTATGAAAATGGCAGAAATATTAAAGAAAACTCTTGAATGCAGAAACTAACACACATGAATTCCAAGCACAAGCCGGACATAAAGAAACTGATACAGATGAAAAACCCAAAGAAACATCACATAGAATCATGAAAACTGAAACAGTATAATCAAAAGTTAACCTTCCTGACCCCCTTCTTGCTCCTTTTTTGTGCGTATGTAACCAATAAACTGGCTTCACATAAAATTAGTTGGGAGGTCAAGGAAAATGGAAGAGTCTAGGAGAAAAGGTACTAGCAAGATCTCCGCTAGATAAGTTTAAAGAGTACGAGGACATTGGGGAGGCTTATTGCCAATCAAATTCCAGTGATGACAAATGCGAAATTATTAGTATTTGGCTGCAAATGTGAAATTATTCGCATTTGGCTTTTTTTTTGATAATGCATTTCAATGTGCAAATGTTTCCGAAAGAGGTGGAGAGTACTTGAAATATTGAGAGACTTGTTGTCACTCAGACTCTAGAGAACGCTAAAAGTGGTTTTCCAAGAGAAATCTTTGATGATGGTCTGTTTTACTACTCCTAGTAAGTACATAATAATATTAATATCAACGCATACTACTCGATTCACAACTATTGTTGTATTTGGGAGGAAACACCATGAGGCGTCGAAGTAAAATGTAAAGAATTGTAATTGTTATGTTAACCCCAAAAAATTTCCCCGTGTAGATGTTGATTAATATGAATAAAACCAGATGTATATTCTTATTATGTAAGTAGGAATATGTATTAAATATGTAGGTCGTTTGCATCAGAAAGATACCAACATGCAATGTGTGAATACATATCCTGTGCGTTCATGTCCGTGTTGAGGAAAGAACTGACCTATATAAACGTGTGTTTTCTATTATATGCAACGGTATTTGTACTCAGATGAAAACAAAAATCTCAATGTAAAATATATTCATATGTTTTTAAGTATGGTGACCTATCTATATGTTCTGCTTATATGTAGGATTCCTGAAGTGGGCGTTAATGCCCACTGGATTTAATGTTTGGATCTCGGTGGGCGATATGAACAAATCTGCGTAATTATCTAAAATAGATTTGGTGTGTCGTAGGTGTCAGATGCAGCAAACAGCCCTTGAGAATCACGATTTTCTTTAGTTGCAAATCTCTGCACATCTATTTCTGTACTTTTTATGCCTATCTATCAAACTAGCTTTATGTATGTCACAAACATATTTTACCACCTACGATAGCTATTACAAACGTAATGCCTCCTATTTTTATTCAATCTGAATTGATCACAGGGCATACAAAATTGAAGTGTGATGATAGCATAACTCATGCATTGAAATTTCTTGAAATGTAACCTCTGTTTCCTGCAGACATTTACAGTTTAAGACTAACAAATCTACCTTTTTCATAGGTGTGCGTTAGAATCAGAAATGCGTGATTGAATTCCTGGTAAAACTACATTGAGAATGATGGTAACTATGTAGTAAAATATGTCATGGGTGCCCAAAAAACTAGCTCACTTTTAATTTTCTTTTTTGACATAAGCATAACCACTTATCAAGACCCAAAGACCACTCCACGATAACGGTTAAGAGTGTACAGTAGTCAATTGGAAAATATAGTAATCGTTAGTAATAAAAATTCGGTAAATTTGTTAAGTGGAACGGCTCAAAAAGAACTGGTTTACGTTGGACTTGAAGACAACCATACATTTAGGTTCATGAGCAGATAAAGAGTGGGGGGAATTATTGATAGTGTTTTCAACTAGACAAGTGTTTCTTCTGAAAGTTTGGCAATGGGGGACCATAGATTGAAGCTCAGTCGAATACTTTCCATGAAAATAACGATAAAGCAGAGACAAACTCGCAACATCCGTTCTGTGAGATAGAGGTTGCAGGGAAGAGAAAAGGACATCTCCTACGCGGCTACGAAGTCTATTCTAAACTCTATCAAGGCAGGACAAATCCTTTCTAGCAGCTCCTGCCCAGATGTGGCAACAGTATTCCATCCTTGGACGTACCTGGTTCTTATATAGATAGGCAATTGCATCACCCGTGAGACATCTACTGGATTGATAGAATGATCCAACCATTTTTCCAGCGGCCTTGGCAACCGATTTTATGTACCTGTTCCATTTCAAATCAGGAGTAAACTTCAAGCCCTGAAGCTTGTCAAAACATGACGCATCCACAAGACGAGAGCCATTCATTTCAATTGATGCCAGGTGGGGATCAGAACGTTAATGATGTAAAGATAAAAGATTAGTTTTAGATGCGTTGAAAGTAACCAGCAAACCCTTTCCCCATTGTCCTACGTGCTAAACATACGGTGAGAGAGAATCGAAGAGAACTTGGTCGTTTACTGTCTTAGCTGTGCTACCATAGATGGTAGTGTCATCAGCATAAATGTCAACGAATGATGTAAGATGTGATTTGGAAAATCATTAATGTAGATCAGGAAGAGAGTTAGGACTCAGGATGGACCCCTGAGGGACTCCAGCATTAATACTGTCAGCTTCTGATTTTTGCCCATCAGCCACTACGCTTATGAACCTATCAGAGAGAAATGATTTTATAATTGAGAAGACATTTCCAGCCATTCCATAGCTGGGCATCTTATGAAGTAATCAATTATTCCAACCCCTATCAAAGGCCTTTGATATGTCAAGTGCAATTGCCCTAGAAAGCTAGTTCCGTCGAGAGATTCGCTAATCCTATGAGATATAATGGGAAGCAATTTTCCTAAAGACAAAGTTTTGTAAGTATAGGCATTAACTCTGGTTGAAGTTGCACTACTTATACCTCGGTAGCATTTCAATTTATAAAAGTAAAATAATAGTTAACCTCATATTTGGAACGGTTTTCTCTGGGCGCGTATCAACGGTCATCGTTTATCGTTGGTAAAATTGAATTGGAGATAGTTGTAATTATTTAGAAAAATAAATTCTGGATCACAAATGCCCCCCCCCCCCCGATTTAATGACACTGCACACGTTTTCGTAGTTATTCAACTTTTTGAGTAAACAGAATAAAATGCATCACTTTTAGAAGGACACTTTTTTACTTGTACTTGCAAGAGGATACACTTATAAAACAATGCTTGCAAATCTTTAAATCGGAAGTGTAAATTAAATCTTGTGCGACTAAAAATTAAGTATTTGGTTATTTCAAGATTTTGGAAGTTTTAGGTTTATCTCAATAAAAAAAGCGAGTGCGATAAAATAATTACTGCTATAAATGTGCTACATAGCGTTCTTGATAACTTAAATATTTCCATTCGCGCTAAATACATGGAACTGTTTTCTCAAAAGCATGAAATTTGATATATATTTATGACTTTATTTACTTTGACATGTAAAGAATCTTTAAAATCGGTTTTACTTGAAATCTTAACTTTTAAAATCGAAAATAATAAGTTTAGAAGAAAGCTCTTGCGGAATGTTTTATTTTTAATTTCTAATGATGTATTTTCACATCAGTTTTCACTATAATATTTTTACGTTATAGATCAGTTTACAGAGCGTTTTTTGCTCTATCCAATCGTTTTAATTACAATCGTTTTTTATTAATTATTCTTTCTTTCCAGAAACGTGAATACAAGATGGCAAAAAAGCTAATTAGCGAATTTTTTTCATTTTAATTCTTGCTAGACCGGAAAATTGCAGTAACATTTCGCGATATAAACGAAGCGTTTGGCTCAGCAACTATTATTGAACGCACAGCACAATGGTGGTTTTATAGATGTCGGGACAGCGACAAGAGTTGTGAAGATGATGAGCGATCCGCTATTTGATGTTGACAACAAGCAATGAAAAACCTTAGTCGAAGCCAATCCACACACAGACTTTTGATGACTTGCTTTCGAATTAGACGTAAAGTATACGACGATTGCCAACAACTTGAGAAAGATTAAAAAGACAAAAGAATGATAAATCGATGCTTCAGGAATTGAACGACAACAAAAATAAACGTCGTTATGAAGTGTCATCTTCCTTTTTGTACGCAACAAGAACGATCCGTTTCGTAACCGGGTGGTTATTCTGGGTTATTTACGATAACTGGCCAGTGGTAAGACGCCAACGAAATTCACGAGACTACGAAGAGCATTAGTTGTACTTGTTAAATGTTGTATTGACTGTTTGGTTGTTTGCTACAGATCTTATGCATTAGAGTGTTTTGAATGCAAACAAATCTATTACGATGGAAAAGTACTGTCGACAAATGAATGAAATGCATCAGAAACATCGACAATAAAACCAAGTATTAGTAAACGAGAAAAGGCCAAACACACTTCCAGGACAATGCCAAAATGCATGTTGCTAAATCTACGATACAGAGGTTGGACGAATTAGGCTGCGAAACTCTTCCTCATCTGCTATACTTTCGAGACATCTACGCTACCGATTACAACTTTTCCAAGCATATCCACAACTTTCTGCGTGAGAAATACTTCACAACCTATGCGATATCAATAACGTTTTCAGCAACTCTATCACCATCAGAACGCAAGATTTTTTCTAGAATAAATTTGTTTTGCATTGGAATATACGTTGAATTTCAACTGATAAATTTTCTTTCAACCGAGATATGTTCATCTGAACGTAAAAATCACAAACCGCGAGAACTCCATTTTCAACCTGCTATATTATACATATATATATATATATATATATATATATATATATATATATATATATATATATATATATATATATATATATATGTTTTAAGAAAAATAGAAAAACCGAATGAAATTATTAAAAAAATCAACGTTTCGTCCTTATTTCAGATAATTGAAAAAAATGTAAGAAAAGAAAAAGTCATAGATCGTGCGAAAAAGACAAAGCATAGCATAGGGAAAATAATAATCAAAGAGCAAGGTATCAGGGCGGATCCTGGCTAGCCGTTTTTCCTTGAATGTTTCAGGAAAATGAGTAGGTTTGCAGAAGAAAAAAAAATGTACATATTTATTTTAACGCATTTTTAAAAGTGTATATATAGACATCGAACAACCCAACCTTCCCATACGCACACATGTCTGTCCTTCCCGACATGGGTAGGATTCAAAAACTGTCTTTTTCGCACGATCTATGACTTTCTTTTCTTACATTTTTTTCAATTATCCTGAAGATGTCCTCTGAAATAAGGACGAAACGTTGATTTTTTTAATAATTTCATTCGGTTTTTCTATTTTTCTTCAAACATAACGTCAACCACCGCTGGTATTTTTTCATTCCTTATATATATATATATATATATATATATATATATATATATATATATATATATATATATATATATATATATATATACATATATATATATAATCACCGACAACATCAATAAGCGTGAATATATATATGTATATATATATATATGCGTGTGTGTATGTATGTGTGTATGTATATATGCATGTATGTATGTATGTACGAATTTTGGAAGTTTCTTTTAACAAAATAATGCCACTCGTTGGAACATTATTTCTTTTTTGTCAGTAATACAATCGTCCGTATTGCTGAATAGTTTAACTTACATAAACAAACAACTACCGATGTTCTTTAAAGGATCACTTGTTGTTCACGATGAAATACTTTAAAAGGGATAATCCTGAACAGAAGTGTGCGTTCTATACCAACCATTATCAATGGACCAGAGGTCATCTCGTCAGCGTCAGACAAGGCCAAACTATTTGCAAAGAACTTTGAAGCTAATTCTACCCTATGCGACGAAGGCCATCAACTCCCCATATTTCCTCCTATAACACAGAACAAGCTAGGTAACATACAAATATCCGTGCAGGAGGTCCCCAAACTAATAAAGAACCTAGATTCCAGTAAAGCAACTGGCCCTGATGGCATCCCAATTGTAGTGTTAAAAAAGCTTCAACCAGAACTTGCTCCCATACTTACGAAACTATTTAAGCGCTGCCTTTAGGAGAAGTGCTTTCCGACTCCCTGGAAGACCTCTTCAGTTTGCCCTATATTTAAGAATTCAGGTGATAAGTCATCTCCCTCTCAATACAGACCTATAAGTCTCCTCTGTGTTATGAGTAAGTTGCTGGAATCCATATTAAATAGAGAAATAGTCAACCACCTCAGCAGGAATAACCTTCTTAGTGACACTCAATATGGCTTCCGCTCTACAAGATCTACCGCAGATGTGCTGACGGTTATATCCCACAGGATAAGTGAATCTCTTGACAAAGGCTTCCTTTCTAGGGCAATTGCTCTTGACATATCAAAGGCCTTTGACAAGGTATGGCATAAGGGTCTACTTCACAAGATTTCCAGCTACGGTATAACGGGAAATGTTATCTCAATCATAAAATCATTTCTCTCAGATAGGCTCATAAGAGTAGTGGTCGATGGACAAAAATCGGAGGCCTGCAATATAAATGCTGGAGTCCCCCAGGGGTCAATCCTGGGCCCAACTCTCTACCTGATCTACTTCAATGACCTCCCTAAACACATACTTAAATCATTCGTTGACATCTATGCTGATGACACAACCATCTACGGCAACACATCAAAGGCTGTAAATGACAAAGTTCTCTCTGATTCTCTATCCTCTGATCTCGAGCGCGTGGTTCAGTGGGGGGAAGATGTGGCTAGTTACCTTTAATGCATCCAAAACCAAACTCCTATCCTTACATCATAAACGCTCTGATCCCCAGCTGGCATCAATTGTGATGGATGGCTCTCGTCTGGGTGAGGCTCCGTGTTTTGACAAGCTTCTGGGTTTGACCTTTACTCCTGATCTGCAATGGAACACGTACATCAAGTCTGTTGCCAAGGTTTCTGGAAAGATGGTGGGATCCTTCTACCGCTCCAGAAGATATCTCACTACTGATGCAATTCTCTATCTATATAAAAGCCAAGTACGTCCAAGGATGGAATACTGTTGCCATATCTGGGCAGGAGCTGCTAAAAACAGCCTATCCTGCCTTGACAGAGTACAAAATAGACTTCGTGGCTTAGTGGGGGATGCCCTTTTCTCTACCCTGCAACCTCTCTCCCACAGAAGAGACGTTGCAAGCCTGTCCTTGTTTTATCCTTATTTCCATGGCAGATGCTCGTCTGAACTCCAGTCTCTGGTCCCCCCTCGCCAATCTTTCACGAAAAACACCCGTCTAGCTGAATCCACTGTGAAAAATTTCCCCCAATCTTTATCTGTGCCTAAACCAAAACGCGGATTCCATGAACAAAGCTTCTTTCCTAGAACTGCACGTCTGTGGAACTCTGTTCCGTCTGCCTGCTTCCCTCCGGACTACAACTTGGATGTCTTCAAGTCCAATGTTAACAAATTCCTAATGAACCGCCCCCTTAAGTAAACACTTCAGCAAATCTCCTCAATAAATTAATGTACTTGCAATAACCCTTATCCCTGAGTGGCTTCCGGGCCTTGATAAGTGGTGATCACTGTGTAAAAATATATATATATATATATGATTTTATCTATAGATATATCCTTGTTTTATCGTTATTTCCATAGCAAGTGCTCGTCTGAACTCTAACCTCTGGTCCCCCCTCGCCAATCTTTCACGAATAACACCCGTCTAGCTGAATCCAATGTGAAACATTTCCCCCACTCTATATCTGTGCCTTAATCAAAACGTGGATTCCATGAACAAAGCTTCTTTCTTAGAAATGCACGTCTGTGGAACTCTGTTCCGTCTGCCTGCTTCCCACCGGACTACAACTTGGATGTGTTCAAGTCCAATATTAACAAATTCCTAATGAACCGCCCCCTTAACTGATTAATTGTTAATTCTTTGTATGCAAAATTTTTTATGTAAGTCAAATTAAAAGGAGAAATGGTTAAGAGAAAGTGTCCGTGTAGCCAAGCAAGTGTGGGGGGGGGGTAAAGAGATATATGGGTGTGCTGATCAGTATTAAGATCAAACACATGTTTAAATATTTTGTTTCTTAAAATGCATTTATTTTTTTAGTTATTTATAACTATTTAAAATCTCACCTTTGATCGTATCCACACTTAATGTCAAGTGTTTTAGGCGTGTTATAAATATAAATGTTAAGTACGGGTCGATGCACTATGGGATGAATAAAATCATGCGCAACACAATTCGATATAATCACCGACAACATCAATAAGCGTGAGTATATATATATACTAGCTTTTCAGCCGTCGTTGCCCGGGTGTTTGGAGGTGTATGCTGAGCAAAAAAAAAAAGAGTAATTTTTTTTTAATTTGACCCCTATTATGACCCCTTAAAATTTATAGTTTCGAGCTCAAATCACTTTATTAAGTTAGATCCAGGTTCAAGGAACCTATATCTAAAATTTCAAGTGTCTAGACCAAAAATTGTCGGAGGAGTTTGGTAGAGTTCTTAAAGGTCAAATCGTTGAAATTTGACCCCTTAACAGCCAAATGTCTGGTTGACACCCGTCACATCGATTTTCCCAAATCTCAGTACCCTGTATTTCAAATTTCGAGTCTATAGACTAAAAATTGACAGAGTTATTGCGTAGGGAAATGTACACAGACATACAGACAGACAGACAGACAGACACGTTCACTTTTATAGATATATATATATGTATATATATATATGTGTGTATGTATGTATGTATGTATGTATGTAAGCATTATGTATGTATGTATGCATTATGTATGTATGTATGCATGTATGTATGTATGTATAGAAAGAGAACGACAGATGGATAATATATAATGTCTCTATGTGTTCTTATTACAATTGAGCTTTCGCGACAATGAAAAATGTTGTTTAATAAAAAACTAATTTGTTTCATTGTAGGGTAACATTAATTTCATAATACATGCTTAATCTCTATAGGCTTATATATCTAAATATTAGATTGGAGAAATATGATTTTCCGATATTTTATTGTCTTAATTCGGTTTTTGCTTACAAAATTCAAAATCTTAAAAATGTGTTTTGGATTTTTTTCTGAAAATGCACATGGCGGCTTAAAACGTTGTTTTAGATGGCATAAGTTTAAGATGTTTCATTATGAAAATTACATTACGAAATATTTTTATTGTATGTTTTTGCTGATTATACATATCTTTATTTTATTTTTATTTTCCAAAATTATTTTTATTCCACATCTACAAATGTCTCCCTTGTTTAAGAATATACATTTCTTATTAATGGTCTGTTCAGACTTTTTGCTATCCAACGAATCTAGTGTAAAACGTAATATTATAAAAATTAACACACTTGCTGAAGACAAACATTAACGCTTGAATTATGAATGTATTTGTTATGATGGCATTTAGAATGGTACGACGTTGTTTGGCTGTGGAAATAATAATACATATATTTATACATGTATATATATGATAACTTATATATATATATATATATATATATATATGTGTGTGTGTGTGTGTGTGTGTGTGTGTGTGTGTGTGTGTGTGTGTGTGTGTGCGTTAGTATTTATATAGGGAGATTATGTCGGTAATGGATGAAAACTCTAAGTAAATGAAAGTTTAAGTTTCCAAATGGAAATGAGTTTTAATTAATTAAGTATGTCTGTCGATTGTGGAACGGTCTGTTCATCTGTCGTAGTATAATAAATGTAATCGATGAAATCGAGTTGAATGTAAATTTTATGTAAAAATATCCATTAAAAGTTTAAGTCAATTACTTCTAAGTCAGAATGAAATATTGATTTCTTGGGCCAAATCCATTTCGTGTATTACGCCTGATTGATCTTTCTTTCTCTATTTCTCTCTCTCTCTCTCTCTCTCTCTCTATATATATATATATATATATATATATATATATATATATATATATATATATATGTGTGTGTGTGGTTGTGTGTGTCCATGTGTGTGTGCGTGTGTGTGTGTATACATACATATATATATATATATATATATATATATTTATGAATTGTCAGATTTCCCTACAAATATATTACACCTTATGCAAAGAACATATATTTCTTATATAAAAGACTTACAACTGTTCAATTTGTTAATATAGCTGTTATATGCATAATAACATTGTTGGGTTGAAGCAATAACTTATTCATCAAGCGCATTGAACAACTTTTAAAGGTAAGCTAAAGGATAATTTCATAGAGATAGTAATATACCCACAAATTTCTAATTAATATATGTAATTTATTAACTGGAGAACAAGTCATAATAAACAGTTTTTACAGTGTTTTCCAATACTGACCTTGCTATATAAATAGAAGAACTCTTTTATGCATACGAATTTTTGATGTTTTGAAACTGACCTTCGACTTCTGAGCGGTCACACAAAAATGATAAAGTACTAGGCAATTATTTCTTCAGCTATTGTTGATGCCATTTTGTATTTTATGCATGTTAAAAAAGTAGAGAATCAATGCCAATACTACTAATTTAAAATATAGAAATCATAATATAAGCAGTAATTATAAAAAAAATGATATATATATATAAATAAATATATATATATATATATATATATATATATATATATATATATTCTGACTGCATACTACATTCTTGCGCGGGAAGATGGGAATTAAATTCGGCAGTGATTGTTGGTTAATGGCGATTTTAAAAGTATTCCGAATTTCCATGTAGATGTTGTAATATTATGTGTTTTCTTCACCAATATATATTTTCAAATGCAACGTTACAATATGAAATGGTTTTTGTTAATTATTAGATATTTGCCGTTATCAGGAAAATTAAATTACTATTTATGAAAATTGATACCAAAAGAGAAAGCGAAATCATATTCTAATATCTTCATGCAAAAAAGTCTAAATATAAAAGCTGGTCTGCACATATCAGCTACTTCATCAGTCATCAATTACAATAAACATAGGTCGATATTCTATTTTTAATTACTAGTAGTTATTTAAACATAACTAGAAATTAAATGGTGTTTAATAAATAATGAAATCATTATTACGTACTCAAATTTTACATCGCACTGAAATATTTTCAGTCATTAAAATGCTCCTGGTTGTAGGGATATTGAGTTCTTGTTGTAAAATGGAATACTAACCTGGATATAACATGTATTTGATAAAATAGATTGGAATTGTTTTTTTTTACAAAGGCATCACCACATTATCAAGGCCCAGAGGCCACTCAAGGATAAGGGTTAAAGAGTGTACAGTAGAAATTGGTCAATATAGTAATCATTAGTAATGAAAATTTGGTAAATTTAATAACTTATATGGAACGGCTCATCAAGAACTTATTTACTTTAGACTTGAACACAACCATATTGTAGTCAGCCGGAAAGCAGGAAAACGGAAGACAATTCCACAGGCGTGCAGTTCTAAGAAAGAAGCTTTGTTCATGGAATCTACGTTTAGGTTTAGGCACAGATAAAGAGTGGGGGAAATTATTGATAGTGTTTACAGCTAGACGAGTGTTTCTTGTGAAAGTTTGGCGAGGGGGGACCGTAGATTGAAGCTCAGTTGAACACTTTCCATGAAAATAACGATACATCAGAGACAAACTCGCAACATCTCTTCTGTGAGATAGAGGTTGCAAGGAGGAGAAAAGGACATCTCCTACGAGGCTACGAAGTCTATTTTGAACTCTATCAAGGCAGGACGTCCTTTCTAGCAGCTCCTGCCCAGATGTGGCAACAGTATTCCATCCTTGGACGTACCTGGCTCTTATATAGGTAGAGAATAGCATCAGCAGTGAGATATCTACTGGATCGATAGAAAGATCCCACCATTTTTCCAGCGGCCTTGGCAACAGATTTGATATACGTGTTCCATTTAAGATCAGGAGTAATGGTCAAGCCCAGAAGCTTGTCAAAACTTGAGGCCTCCTGAAGACGAGAGGCATTCATTTCAATTGATGACAAATGTGAATTAGAATGTTGATGGTGTAAAGAGAGAAGCTTGGTTTTAGATGCATTAAAAGTAACCAGCCACTCCTTTCCCCATTGTACTACGTGCTCAAGATCAGAGGAGAGAGAATTGGAGAGAACTTGGTCGTTTACTGTCTTAGATGTGCTACCATAAATGGTAGTGTCGTCAGCATAAATTTCTACAAATGATGTAAGGATATGATTTGGAAGATCATTAATGTAGATCAGGAAAAGAGTTGGGCCCATGATGGATCCCTGAGGGACACCGGCATTAATACTGTGAGCTTCTGATTTTTGCCCCTCAACTACTACTCTTATGAACCTATCAGAAAGAAATGATTTAATAATTGAGAAGACTTTTCCAGCTATACCATAGCTAGCGATCTTATGAAGTAAACCTTTATGCCATACCCTATCAAAGGCTTTAGATATGTCAAGTGCAATTGCCCTAGAAAGATTGCCACCGTCGAGAGATTTGCTAATCCTATGCGATATAACTGTAAGGACATCTGCTGTAGATTTAGCAGAACGGAAACCATTACATTGACAGATTGTACTTCTTTTAGTCTTATAGCGAATATGCAACAATAATGTATATACAAGATATGATTTGCGTGACTTTCCCCTGTGGTGAACAAGAAGTGATTTACCAATAGTAAAAAAGAGAAAGCTTTTTATTTATTTATTTATTTATTTATTTATTTAAGTCCATGTGTTATTTAGAACAGCACTCTAGTCGTAATATTATGGCATGTTTTGTTCTAATCTTATATTTTAAATGATGCGATAAGAAAAATGAAAACAGCCGGCATTTCTTCGACCACACATACTATCCTTCCTGTCTGTGTTGTATCCGGTTCTACCTTATATCAGTTGGGATTTCATTGATCAGAACATAGGAAATGCTGAACAGATTAAAAAAATGAGAGTGTAACAAGCAGCATATAAGCTTTTTTGTTTGTTTTCTTTTCCATCTTTTCGACAACTTTTAATATATATATTAAAACATGAGAACAGATATTTTAATATATGTATTAAAACATGAGAATAGATATTACAACCTATTTTCATTTATTATCCTAGGGTTCCAAAATATCTGTTCAGAACCATTATACTCTGTCTATATACATAAACATGTGTGTATGTGCGTATGCGCTTGTGTGTATAAAACATGTGTGTATGTGCGTATGCGCTTGTCTGTATAATACAAAACGTGTATTATTCAGGTAACACATTTCATATATCCATCAATATGACTTATATTTACTAACGAGTGGTCCTGTTCATCTGGAAGACATATAAAAATATCACCGACTTTTTGTAAGGTTTCCTCACTGCCCGACTGCCCGACCTTACTTGAATCTATTCTATCAAAAACATAATTTCCGTAGAAATCGGATCGCATTTAATAAAATCCGTACTCCTATCTACAATCGGGCCATACTGTCCCAATAAACTCCAGTCTTTGACTGACTTGTAGATATAGTGCCAATAATAAAATAATGTTTTTTATGCTTTTGTTTCGGTTTCGATTTTAGCTAATTGCGCTAAAATTATATATTTTTAATTTCTGAAATATTGACTAAATATTGAGTACAATATAATATGAAATAATTGACTCTATAATAATATAGACGGGATTTGAGTATATATATATATATATATATATATATATATATATATATATATATATGTGTGTGTGTGTGTGTGTGTGTGTGTATGTATAAATAATATATATATATATTTATTTATAAGCATATACATACGAAACTATTATATATATATATATACACACACACTGTATATATATATATATATATATATATATATATATATATATATATATATATATATATATATATATATTAGCAGATGCGCTCGGCGTTGTCCGATCGTTAAATACGGATAAATATGATATTTTAATTCACGCAACTACCGTATATATTATTATAGAGTCAATTATTTTATATTATATTGTCATAGGATTATATATATATATATATATATATATATATATATATATATGCCACTTGCAAAAACTTTGTTTTTAATAACAGCTACCAGATGATTTTTAAATGGCATTACTAAATGCCTACACACATCAACAGGAATATTAAACCATTCTTCCTTGGTGATATCTTCTAATTCCCTCACGTTCCTTGGTTTCCTTCTTGTCACGCACCCCTTCACCACAGCCCCCCAACTTTTCCATTGGATTCATGTCCGGGTTTTTACTTGGTCACTTCAGGACGTTTATTTTATTGTCCCAAAGCCATTTCCTCAACGATATTGCCGTAAGTTTTGGAAGACCCAGTTGGTTCAACGACTAAGGGCTTCTGCAGAAGGTTTCAGATTTTCAGTCAATATTTTAATGTATTGATCTTGCCTCGTGATTCCATCCACAGTGACAAGTTCTCCAGTGCCATTGGCCGAAAAGTAACCCCAAAACATACGGTTTCCTCCACCATGCTTCACCGTAGGGACTGTATTCTTTGGGTGGAAGACTTCTCCTTTCTTCCACCACACAAACGACACATCTCTGCTTTAAAAAGTTCAATTTCATTCTCATCCGACTATAAAACTGAACCTCAAAAAGTTGAATCCTTGTCAATAAACTCCCGTGCAAACTCTAAGCGGGCTTTAACATGTTTCTTGGAGAGGAGAGAAGTCTTCCTTGGTCGGTACCCCTGAATCCTGTGTGACTTCAGTGCTCTCCTCAATGTCGAAACAGAAATTGCAATACCTTGATCGTTCAATTGTTGGACTACTTTCTTACCAGTAGTTTTCGGGTCCTTTTCCATTTCTCGAATGACTTGACGTACAGTTCTGGGAGAAAGTCTCTTTTTACGGCCTCGACCCGTCAAGTTTGGAGTCGTATTGAAAACAGCGTACTTCTTGATAATGTTTTTTACTTTTGACACAGGAACTTCTAAACGCTTAGAAATGGATTTGTATTCACTACCTTTCATGTGTGCACCCACTATTTTCTGTCTAACTTCGAAACTGTGTTCCTTTATTTTAGCCATCTTTGTAGTCTGGTGTTACTGATAAAGTGAAAGATTGCCTAATGCACGTTATTTATAGAATGCTTTGGAGTCTTCTAGAAGACGATGCAATACTCAAATCATAATAAACAAACATTATTTTATCATAAATATCGTGAATTCTATGATGAAAATCATTGGTGTCAATAAATTTTAATTCGTCTGTTTTTTGTTATCATTAATAATATTTATTTTGAATATTTTATAATAAACTAAAAGTGTTTCAGGAGATCTTTAGATTGTCGATATAAATGTTAATCAACACTTTAATAAAAATTACTAGTGAACAATTTTTTTTCTCCAAAAAACGCAAAAATTGAAAGGTGGCCTATAATTTCGGCTTTAATTGTGTATATATATATATATATATATATATATATATATATATATATATATATATATATATATATATATATATATATATATATATGCCATATATAAGCCAGAGATATCTCGTGTCGCGGGGTTCGAATCGTTCGACTGGTAGTAATCGTGACACCCTGCACTGAAGAATCCCGAAAGGAAGAAACACTAGTGTCTGTAGGTATTTAATTATTATAGTAAAAAAATAATTATATATATATATATATATATATATATATATATATATATATATATATATATATATATATATATATATACAATCCAATGTTTCGTGTAAATGCCCATATTACATTAAGGCAATACATTATGCATTCTTTTGAATGTTACATGCTTGGTCTCCTCGGTGCTTGAAGACCTGGTTTAAGAGTGTTAGTCAAGAATCTATTCTTGACAATCAACCGGGCAAGTGATGGATCATTTACGTGACCCAGTACTTCTCTGAGTGAGGTACGCTGCCTGGGTATTACCTAGGAGATCCACCCTTTCAGGCCTTGCGACTCGTCTTTCGTTTGAAGAAAGTTTATTGCTTGTCGCCTGAGCTGCACCCACAGGGGAATGCTGATTGGTATACCAAGGCATAGTTTTACTAGGCAAAGAGGGGCATTACTTTATGATTGTGTACTTGACATTCACACTTTCTGTCAATTTGGAGTTTTATCTACATTATGCGTTGCACTTTTTTATAATTATGTTTTTATTGAATTGATAAATCTGTAAAACATACAAGCGTCATTCCAAAAGTTAAGCCTCTTATTCTTTAGCTTAAAAAAGTTTTAGCGCTACAAAAACGGGGGTGATATTCGGGCGGAATAAAAATAGGAGTCAGTACGTTTGAAACACTCATCCGTACTTTGAAAGTAAAAAATAATATTAATAAACTTTTTGCTGCGTAATCATATGACGTTATATCCGTTGTCTTATTTTCTTCTTATTTTGTTATCTTTATTTAGACTTTTTTTTATTTTTCCACGTGAAAACACTCACATGTAAGTACTTTAAGTAACCTGTCAGTGACAAAATTTATTTTTAGAATGACACCCTTGTTTAACACAATAATGCCGCGTTTGCTTCGGCTTACTACGACATGATTGTTTCGAGTCCAACGTAAATAAAATCTTTTTTTGGTGTCCTCTGAAATAATCAAATTCTGCCCAATCAAAAGCTTTACCATCATAATTAGCAATCATAGCAATCATTGCCAATAATCATGAGCATTAGAAATAATCACGATCACTACGAATCATCACCAGCATTACCATCATAAGCAATTATACTACTAACAATTATAACCATTCTTTCCAATCATCACGATCATGTTCAATCATCATCATCATTTCCAATCATCCCCAGCATTTCTAACCATTATCATCATTACCAATTATCCCCATCATTTCTAATAATCACCATCATTTCCAATAATCACCATTATTTCAAAGCATCAGCATCATTTCTAATCGCCATCATTCCTAATTATCACTATCATTTCTAATCATCACCATAATTCTTATACTCATCGTCATTTCCAATCATCATCATCATTTCCAATCATCACCATCATTTCTAACCATCACTATCGTTAACAATCATTACTATCATTTTTTTATAATCACCATCATTTCCAATCAATAATGACACCAGCATTGCCATTATTAGCAATCATCAGAATCATGAATAATCATCTCGGTCATTACCAATCATCACCAACATTACTAACCATCACCACCATTTACAATCATCACTATTAATTTCTGATAATCTTTCCTGTGTACCGGATGTTTGCGGCAATTTTGCAAACATTCATCATATGTTTTATTACAACGAGATGTGCTAATCCACTGTTTTGTTCCCACTTGAATCATCAGAGTAGCAGGTGGCATTGTGACTGGGTTCAAGTATCACCACCCGCATGAATTTTTATCTTACACAGATGATAACGTATGCATAAAACACTATTGTTTGCAGTATAAAAGAATAATAATTATTTCAGAATATGCAATGATGGACACTGTCTGAAACGTATGAAGTAAAAAAGCATTTATGCAACGTTAACGATGTCCTTCGCTCGAACACTCTTGATTGTCTAATGTCACCGCTGGTCTTGAACGTTAAAAGCTATTGATATTTTTAATTCCTGTGGCAATAGTTTGGTGGCATAGAAGTAGGGACTTATTAGATGGACTTTAATGCGGCCTCGTATCTGAGTAAAATCTCCTGATATACAGAAATAGTCATCCTGTACTAATGGATGTGTAAACATAGAATACTATGGCCCTGGAAAAGTCACTTCTGATTCATATATTACGTTGAAATATGCAAAGGAGGAAATGATTTGCTTCGATATTAAATGGTACTTCTTCATTTACAGTAAATTGAACTCATAAATAAGAAATACATAAAATAAAACGGTGATCTGCACCCGATCTTTAACAGGGAATCACTCGATGCCTTACCACTGAGCCATACCTCCAGACGACAATAAATCTGTTTATTATTTGCTGAGATTTTGTTATCTCCCTTGGCCAGTATACACTGTAAAATTTATTCTTTATTATCTATAGATAAAAAATGTTTTTCAATATGTTTTTTTTTAATTTTTGATAATTATCCGATGAATTTCTGTACAAAACATAACAAAAACACTGTCAGGCATATAAATTAGCTTTGTGTGATATTTGCCAAAGGATATGCTTAGCTGATTTGGAATCTATGTTAAGGGAAATCACACACACACACACACACACACACACACACACACACACACACACATACAAAGTCACTTTTATATACGAGTAGTGATAACCGCAATACAATTATATATATATATATGTATATATATATATGCGTGTGTGTATGTATGTGTATGTTTGTGTGTGTGTGTGGCACAATGACATTTTTTGAAAGAGCTGGGGGGCTTTTACTTAAATAAACCTTATGCTTAACTTTGTCTGTACTTGTGAGGTGCATATATTTTAAGCAGGTGTTTGTGATTTTGAAAATATTCTGCTATGACTCAAGCCAAGAATGAAAGTTTGTTCATAATATTGAACCAAGGCAAAACGATATAAGACTTTAGAATTTGAAAGGTCAAACCCGAAAGACCTCATGAACACAGAAACAAAGCAATGTTTAAACGTTATGTATGAATATCCATCTCTCTCTCTCTTTCTCTATTTCTGCCTTTCAATTCCCTTTTCTCTCTTTCTTTAATTGAAAGAGAGAATCAAATAAAATTATATTCGTTTAAACAGTTGACGCTTGTATTCTGGAGACGGTTGACGCGACATAGCATGCAACTGGTTTCAACTAGTCTTTATAAAAGTATGCTCCTCGTTGTTGAATCTTAAATAAATTATACATGTGTATATATTTTTTTCGAAAAATGCATTTGTTCGCTATTTTTGTACAAGCTTTTGATGTCAGCCTGTTGTTCCTCCCATTAATGCGATGACGGAAAGCTGCCTGTAACGACGCAATGAACACACAAGAAGCGACACATACCAGCCGTTAAAGCCGACGACATATCGACCCGTTGCGTTGATGCTTCCATGTGCTTATCGTTAGATATCTTTGGATATCGTGCCTAACACACAGGGATCTGGTTACGTTCCCAGGACGTTTCTCGACCAAGTAACTCGCTCCGGAAAAAGATAGTGCCATATATATATATATATATATATATATATATATATATATATATATATATATATATATATATATATATATATATATATAGTTAAATTCAAATTTAGCTTTGCCTACACAGTCGAGTTTTAAATTTCTTCCATTCCTTTTTTTTACGTACGTTATATCTTTCTTTTAATAATATTATTGGAATGCATTCCATTTTTGTGCATTGTTCCACGGATTTCTGTATTTTGGATTATTTTGGACCATCTTCCAATTATACGATTCCCTTGGATATTACTTGTGCGAATGGAAATTTAACTAACTTTCTTGTTCTGCATTTTTAGATTTTACCATCATTGGATATTTTACCCTTCACCAGACTATCCATTCACGTAAAATCACTTTTTTATTCACCCTATTTCCTCTGCTTTACTTTTTGTTATCAAGTAAGATCTATGATTCCAAGCAAAATCTGATCCCACATTTTGCTAATTCCTGCTGATGAGAAGCAAAGTATTTCTTCAAGACTATCCACTTATTTAGTGTTTCCTTTTTAGAATTAAATATGTTTTAACTCTTTTTCAAAGTGTTTTAACATCTTTCATAAACAATTTGTTCTTTATATATATGTATATATATATATATATATATATATATATATATATATATCAGTGGTAAGCGAGCATTTAAAGAAGCTTATAAGGAAAAAATATAATTACCAAATGTCTTACTATAAAAGTTATTATCTGTTGTGTTTACCACTCTTTTTAGAATATATTTGTTTTTTTAATTAATTCCATGTAAAAAATGCCCTAAACCACCAATAAAAATCATTAATCTTCTGATCAACATTAATAAATTGCAAGAGTATTTTAATTATTTGTTAATTCATATGAATAACTTCTATGAGAGTGTTCTAAAATCCACAGTTTTCAGCGTGTCATATTTAGTATTTCAATATCAATATTGATAACATCATCGCAGCGATTACGCGCCGCAGGCTGGCTCTTCCCGTCGGCGTGACGCCAGGCATCGCATGCAAGAGAATACATTAACTATTGAACAATATAAAAATTTAATTCCAAGGTCAAATATCATTTAAAAACTGATGAATAAACAATTATATTCCTCGCGGCTTTATTTTTACAATTACTAAAAGAATTCTTTTTTAATTCTTTCCTTAAGTATATGATTGAAAAAGTGTTGCTAATATCGACATCTGTAAAATATATAATAGAAAAATTTTCACTATCTCTTTCTTGAAAATTTGCATAAATATATAACTGTTGAAGAACATTTAAACGTGCAGCATTTATTTTGCAGCAATCAGTTTGAAAATTTGATTGAGAATATTTCCAACAAGAACTCGTCTTCGTACAACAACACTCACTAATTTTATTATCACTGTACGTTAAACGAAAGGAAATATTCATGAAATTTTTTTTCCTAGAACTGATCGCTTGCGTAATAAAACTTTCGAGGGTCTTCTTCCCAACTGACTAGAACGTTGTCGTTTTCAAGTTAAACGTGAATAAATTTTTGTTTAGAAATCCACTTGAATAATCGAATTCATTGAAACTTTCACAATCATTACCAATCATAAATGTGTTCTTTTACCACCATCCTTACAATCATTAACCCTCATCCTTGATTGGGTTTTGGGACTTAATAAGTAGTAACGTGTAAAAAAAATACATTTTCTTGTAAATTCATATAATAAAAACAAAATATATAGAAGAACCAAATCATAAAAGTGTTTTTATTTGGATTCATTTTCTGTCCATAAGCGAAGAAAAATACAGAATAATCACGTTAGCGTCCCGATTCTCGTTACATAATCGTAATTTAACAGCGTTCGATCTGTCCAATACAAGACGCGCGTACTATTTCATAATACTAGGCACTGTATGCAAGATGGCATGGATACTTCCGTGTTATGCGGTTAAGTTGTAATAAGAACGAAGGAACGCAGAATTTTTAGGAAGGAAACATGTATTCACATATATTACAGGCAAAGTGAGTTGATTATACCATTCCTCAACGGTTGGGCGTGTGCACACGACTTGCTCGGTCGCGTGCCAATCTCAGACTGCCTGGCATCGACACTTGATATCGGAAGTGACGTCACGAAAGTAGTGACGTTATAAGATAGTCCATTAATCCCATGGAGGAGAATCCTCGATAATCTTGCTGTTCCTGCATCCAATGTAAGCTCTCATCTTTCCCCGACTTATCTCCACCCTGTTTTGTCGCTGGATCCGTTTGCTTGAGGCGGGAAATTGTAGTGTGCTTTGAGAAAACAAACTTCCCTTTAAACAAACTCCCAGCGCGAGGAATCAATCATATTCACTAGAGTAAAGAAAGGTTGGGTTTTTTTTTTCTAGGTTCCACAGAGCAACCTCTATTTGTTCATAATACTGCGCATTCAACTTGTCACATGATCAAAATATTCGGTAAGGTGGCGGTCAACAAACATAATCTGAATTATTAATTTTGAAGTGTTTTCACATGTGAAGATAAAAAATAGCGTGTGTATTATATTTCCAGTTATATTTTTAGATTGGTAATCATAATTTGCATAATTTAGATATTTCATAATGTTTCTAAAGTCCAATTTAAAATTCCGTACAACACTGCGAGTTCGGCATAAATATTCGTACACATGTATAGATATAATAACGTATGTTGTAAGAACATTATAGTTTACACCGAGAGAGACATTATCCGATTAATAAATATCAAAGTAAAAATAGATCAACTTCTAAATATGTTAAGTTTTGAGACATTGTGTTGAACAAAGATGCCGGCGTAGTTAAGATCAGTAACCAAGATGGCGACCAAGAATCAAATGGGGTCCGTGGCGTAGTTAACTTCTTAAGTTCTGAGATATTGTGTTGAACAAAGATGGCGGCGTAGTTCAGATCAGCAACCAAGATGGCGGCCAAGAATTAAATGCGGTCCGTTACGTAGTAAACTACGAACTAATTGAATCAAAAATTCAACAATTTTTATAATAATTTTGGGACGTTTTCATTGGTTGTTTAGCACAGCCGTTGATTATAAAAATTATTGGTGAATCCATTCCTCTCATACCCCCATTACTGCGTCTGATGGGGAAGGTCTCCTAGCGGCTTCGGTTGCATGGAGACAGGGTATTACCAGTCAAGAATTCGTCACTTGACACTCAGCCCAACAGGTGAGGGGCCGGGAACCGGCCCAGCACCTGTTGGACTGAGGTACACTACCTGGGTATTACCTACGAGGTCCACCCTCCCAGGCCTTGCCACCGGGCTTTCCGGTGGGGCAAGTTTATTGCTTGCTGCCTGAGGCGCCCCGACCGGGGAATGCCGACGCGGTTACTCAGGCAATTTTTAAAATTGCAGGAGTGCCCCTCCTTTAAGAGAGCCTGCGGGTATCCCACTTTCCAGGCCTTGTGCCAAATATTGCCGATGTGGGCGGCAATAAAATATATACCCCCATTACTTCGTCTGATGGGGAAGGTCTCCTAGCGGCATCGGCTGCAGGGAGACAGGGTAGTACATGTCAAGGATTCGTCACTTGACACTCAGCCTAATAGGTGAGGGGCCGGGAACTTTTGAACTGAGGTACGCCGCCTGGGTAATACCTAAGAGGTCCACCCTCCCAGGCCTTTCCACCGGGCTTTCCGGTGGGGCAAGTTTATTGCTTGCTGCCTGAGGCGCCCCGACCGGGGAATGCCGACGGAGTTACTCAGGCAATGTTTAAAATTGCAGGAGTGCCCCTCCTTAAGGGGAACCTGCGGGGTTCCCACTTTCCGACCTTGTGCCACATAATGCTAATGTAGGCAGTAATTAAATATATACCCCCATTACTTCGTCTGATGGGGAAGGTCTCCATGCGGCTTCAGAAACAGGGAGACAGGGTAGTACAAGTCAAGGATTCGTCACTGGACACTCAGCCCAACAGGTGAGGGACTGGGAACCGACCCAGCACCAGTTGGATTGAGGTACACCACCTGGGTAATACCTAGGAGGTCCACCCTCCCAGGACTTGCCACAGAGCATTCCGGTGGAGCAAATTTATTGCTTGCTGCCTAAGGCGCCCCGACCGGGATATGCCGACGGGGTTACTCAGGCAATTTTTACAATTGCAGGAATGCCCCTTCTTTAGGGGAGCCTGCGGGGTTCCCACTCACCGGCCTTGTGCCACATAATGTGGGCAGAATTTAAATATATAGCCCCATTAGAACTCTGATGGGGGCGGTCTCCGTGCGGCTTCGGCTGCAGGGGGACAGGGTAGTATAAGTACAGGGTTCGTCACTGTGCTCAACAGGTGAGGGGCCGAGAACCGGCCCAGCACCTGTTGGACTGAGGTACGCCGCCTGAATAATACGTAGGAGATCCACCCTCCCAGGCCTTGCTACCGGGCTTTCCGGTGGGGCAAGTTTATTGCTTAGTGCCTGAGGCCTCCTGACTGGAGAATGCCGACGGGATTACTCAGGCATTTTTTTTAAATTGCAGGAGATACCCTTCTTTAGGGGAGCCTGCAGGGTTACCACTTTCCGGCCTTGTGCCACATATTGCCGATGGTGGCAGCAATTAAATATATACCCCCATTAGAAATCAAAAACATTTTACACATCCCCTTTTTTGATATAATGGAAAAATCCTTTCGGATTCAATTTTGGTTTCATTTGAGAAAGGGAAAGAAAAATAAATAAATAAAAAATAAATGAGCAAAGGAAAATAAAACAATAAAATAATTGTTTTTTTTTGTCTTTGTTTTTGTTTTTCTTCTGGTTTTATGGGAATCTGTCTTTATTCTCATCGGTCAAAAAGAATTATTAATATATTGGTATAATGTGTGTAAAAAGAAGCCATTTTTTTGGATACATATAAAAATAAACACTTTTTAAATGTATATAAACATACAAATAGAATACTTTTCAAATACGTATAAACATATGCCCAAAAATTCACCAATTATACATTTTTTGTTTTGTTTTAACAAATGTTTGCCAAAAAAGAGATACTAAAAGAACTATTTGACAAAAACGAAGTTTACAAATGGGTTTTTTTTTTGTAACAAAAGTGGCTTTTTTTGTAACAAAGACTGGAAACATTATGTTAGGTATTTGTTTGTTAATTTGTTTAGTAAGGTAGAAATTGTCGCAGTTTAAGGTCATGCCCGGGACAATTTACATTTTTTTTCTCTTTTTTGTGTTATTTTAGCTGTTCATGCTTCTCCTTTTGGGTTTCTGAAAAGAGATTTATTCATAATTAGATTCCAAAAAGTTCGGTTAAAAATGTCTTTATTTTATTCTTTTTATAGGTTTAGTGAAAATGTTGGCTATATAATTTCCACACGTCACATAAGTAAGAGTAATAGATTTTTTTCTTATTTCGTCCCTCATAAAATGATATCTCATATCAATATGCTTCGACCTTTGATGAATCATAGAATTATTTGCTAATAAGATACTGCTCTGATTATCACAATGAATTACTATAGGTTTTTTACTTAGATCTGGTTTTAAAGTAGATTTTAGAAGGGTGTTTAGAAAAATTGCCTCCTGCGTGGAATGAGTAAGAGCCAGATATTCTGCTTCACAAGTAGAAAGTGCAACCATTTGTTGCTTTTTAGTTTTCTAAGAGATGATAGGTCCAGTCTTGGACAGGCTAAAACAATAACCCGCTATACTCTTTCTATCCTCAGAGTTAGCCCAATCTGAATCCGAAAAGCCTTCTAAATTTAGAGGATATGTAGATTTTTTAAATCTTAAAGAGTGTTCCTTGGTTTCTTTTAGGTAACGAAGGCTTTCTTTTGAACGATTAAGGTCTTTAATTGTCGGTTTCGATAAGTTTTGAGATAGCTTTGTTACAGTGTAACATATTTTAAACCCTGTTGCGGTCATCAAGTAGATGAGGCTTCCTACCATTTCCTTGTGCATTCAGTTATATATGAATTTTGTTTCGGTCCCTATATTTTTATTCATGTCAATTTCGACGAGAGTTGAACGCGGCTTACAATCTTGCATTCCGAACTTGAGCAGAATTTTTTCAATGTATCGTGATTGGTTTATAGTTATAGCTTCATTTTCACAGATAAATTTTCCAAGATCGACCATTTTAAATTTTTTATTCAATTCATTTTTAACATCTTTTAAAGTGCTGTCACAGTTTGAGGCGAGTAATATATCGTCCACCCAAAAAACCAAAATAAACCATTTATTACCTACATTTTTGGTATACATGCACGCGTCTACGGGGCATTGTTTGAATTCCTGTTCTATTAAATAATTATTGAGTGTTAAATTCCAATTGTGTGCACTTTGTTTTAGTCCATATAACGATTTATTTAATTTCCACACCCAATTTTTATTTTTCATTTTAAATCCCTCTGAAGGGTAAATGTAGATTTCACACTCAATCGGATCATTTAAATAAGCATTTTTCACATCCATTTGATGTATTTTTCAATTGTATTGAGTGGCATTGTAATAAAATTCTAATTGTCGTTAAATTTTCGTTGGTGAAAATGTTGCACAATATTCCACTCCAGGAATTTGTGAGAAACCTTTTGCCACAAATCTTGCTTTGAAACTTTCACTGTCCGAAGCTGTGATTTTTTTTTGGAAAAAACCCAGCGTGAAGAAATTATATTTTTATTTGTTGGTTTTGCCACTATTTCGTATGTGTTATTTTTAGATAAATCTTTCAATTCGGATACCATAGCTTGTTCTCCTTCTTGGTGATTTTCTGAATGAATCGCCTCATTATAACTTTCCGGTGCGCTGTTCAACGAATAAGTAATCCACGGCGTAATTTTGTATCTTTTCAATTTGTAAGAAGTCTGGCTTTTTTCACTCCCTTATAGGGTATCGGCGTGTCGGGTTACTGTTTTCCTCAGAAGTACTGTAATTGTCGCCGTTATTAATATTTTCATTGTGATCGATTAAGATGCTAGGCAATATTTCATGTTTTTCATTCACTGGATCGCTATTTTTAAATTGAATGTATCATTGAATTTTACACATCTAACCCTTTTTATGGCATTTTGAGCTGCCATTTTAACAATTAATAACAATTATGAATTAAAATTATATTTACAAAATTAATTACAATTATCAATAAATTGTATTTAAAAAAGTTGTGACAATTAGCAATTAATGTTTTATCAAAAACTGATCAATAAGGTATGAAAGTCGAAAACATCAATGACTATATAAAGATGGATGATAAATTTGTTTACGAAAAAGAGAAAAAAAACAAATTTCATAGTAATATCACGCAACATCAGATAATCTATAGATGGAGGATTCGTTTCGATGGCAATAGCTTTTTACATAGCAAAGGCTTTTGATAGGGTTTACATAAAAAACCTGTTTAATACACTTGCTTGCCTTGGAAAAACTTTAAATGCATCCCCAATCATCAAATCATTTCCGTCCGATATTTATATGTTGTAAAGTGGAAGACGTTAAAATCACACACATAGCATCAATGTCGGCATGCCACAGTCCTCCCTTCGTGGATCGAACGTCTTTCTAGTGTTTCACAAGAAACTTCGAGATCAAATTAAATGCTTCTAATGAAGACGATTTGTCT
Source organism: Euprymna scolopes (assembly GCF_053919585.1). Classification (NCBI taxonomy): domain Eukaryota; kingdom Metazoa; phylum Mollusca; class Cephalopoda; order Sepiida; family Sepiolidae; genus Euprymna; species Euprymna scolopes. Next base: position 143,255,525 of record NC_136491.1, read on the forward strand.
GATACATTCTCCGTTAATTTGAATTTTTTTTGTGTAATTCGATTTTATTTAAATGCATCAAATCTTAGTTTATTTTCTGTTACCTCAAACACTCCTCACTTTACTATGCTTTAGACTTGAAATGGAAGACATATTACTTAGGCATGTGAAAAAAATTATCGCTCTAGAAGGTATTTCACTCCTGGTGCAATCCTCTTTCTGTACAAGAGTAAACTACCCCCTAATATTAAATACTATTTCCAGATTTAGAGAGGTGGCGCTTAGGGAACCATTTCCTACTTTGGCAGAGTACAAAACTAACTTCGTAATCTAGTGAGGAGTTTCCACTTTATACATTTTTCTACCTTTCCTCTATTTTTTATAGTAAGTGTTCAACTTATCTCCAATATACCACCTCTGCTGAACATTTTTAATAATAAAATTCTGATCATAGTGTCGTCTGACCTTCCGATTGACAAATGTAGCAACCCTCATCCTCGAGTTGCCTTTCGGCCTTGCTAAGCAGTCACTTTCACAATATCGAGCATAATTCAAATAAAATTATTAGGGATTTTAAAAAATTTTCCCCAATTGTAGATTTGGCAACTATCAGCTCGTTTGGATTCAGCTTGATTTGGCAATGATCATGTAGTTTCGGTAGCACAAAGCGTCGCTTGTTTTAAGAGTACCACTATCGTCTTTGTAGCTCTTCAACATATTTTAGATAAGAATAGAATTATACTTTCGGAACGAAACTTGTACATGGCGAGATATAATTGCATAGAATGTACAATGTAAAACAACTGTTTTTATTACTGGCCCACTTCTCTGTTGTTTCCGGATATTATTACCTTCCCATGGACATTAACCGATTCTAGTCGTTGCTCCGAAATAGCATTCTTGAATACCAAACATGTTCTGACATTCACTGCTCTCTAAAGGTGATAAGTAGGCATCTGTGATATTATTCCGGATTCCAACACGGCGAGTTTGAAGTAATTACCGTTTTTCTGAGAGTTTGTTACACGTTTCAGGCTGGTGACAATGTAATTCATCAATCTTCTTTGTTCGAGGGTGTGAAAAAATGGTTTGTTTTGCTACTCGTTCTTAGGAAGAGGAGGATACAGACTAAAGATAGATGCATGAAGTAGGTATTTGTAACGCACGAGGGCGGACAGAAGCGATAAAGTAGGTTGGTGTGAGTAAGGGCCTTGTTTGGGCGTGGATTCAGAAAAAAAAATGGAATGAAAAACTGAAAGACGTTGCAGCAGAATAATACCGGATATGAATGAAGTCAGGAAAAGAATAAAGGAAGAAAAAACAAAAATGAATAAAAAAAATTTATTGAAGGAATGAACGAAAAACAAAAGCAAAAGAGTAACAAAAGAAAAGGTGATCGAACAAAAAGAAATGATAAATGCTAGAACAAAGCAAGAGAGGAAAACGTAATGAGCTATGGAAAGAAAAACTATATATAGAATAAAGAAAGTTTTGCTAAAAGAGAATACGGAAGAAGGAAATAAAAAAGGAAGTAGGAAATAGAAAGATGGTAATAAAAAGAAAAAATACACAAAGAAGGAAAAAGGCATAGCAAAAGTAAGATAAAAAATGAAAGCGAATAAAAGAAACATACATGGAGAGAAAACAGATGAGTAGAAGATAAGTAGTAAGAGAAAGGGAGAAGGGGATGGAAAAATGAAGTAGAACACATAAAAACAACAGAAAAAAGTAATAAAGAAAAGAAGAACGATAATACAATGAAAAAAGGAACTGAAAAAGAATATATAATGAAAGGATAAATGAACTATAAAACGAAAGGAAAACTAGTGAAAAATATCAAATAATGAATGAATGCGTGAATAAAAGAGAAATGAAGGAATTCATTAATGAAAAAGAAATCCACTTATCTGAAAGTACAGCTTTAAAACTCCTCGGCCTAATGTTCACAGGAAACCTGAGTTGGAACAATTACTTTGAGAGCATTGCCAGGATCGTTGCGAAGAATGTAGGTTCTATCTACCGTGCTAGAAAGCTACTAACGCCCGAAAGTATCCTTATACCTCTATAAGACCACAGTTCACCCATGTGTGAAGTATTTTTGTCATATTTGGGCTGGTGCATTTGCTACTAGTCTCTCGCTCCTAGACAAGGTTAAAAAGAGAGTCGCTAACCTGGTCGGTCCTGAACTGGCATCTAAGCTTCAGCCTCTTTCTCGTCGACGAAATGTAGCACCCCTCTTCCTGTTCTACAAGTACTTTTTCCGGTGATTGCTCCGACGAACTGCAAGCACTTGTACACCCTCGACGTAAATACTCCCGACCAACCCGACAAGCAACCCTGCCTCCCCAACTGTACTGACATGTAGAAGTTCAAGCGTAACGTGAACTGATATATTGCTGCCCATCTCCCCACATAGTACGCATGGAGCTTATATCCTTGATAGTAGCCCCCTACATCAAAGTGACAATGTGCCTTGTTTGGGGTGAAAATGTAATAAGAAAATCTGTATATATAAAAGCAAAAATGTGTGTATGTGTGTTCGCTTTTTGTGTATGTTCAAGAAAGGTTTTTTTTTCCGAGAAGCGGTCGGTTAGGTGTGTCAGAAACTTCGAGAAAAATATAGAATAATTCGACCCCCTGACTTTCCAAGCTTATAACTACTCGAAAAATATCATTCAAACCCTAATTTTTTTTCAATTACGGAGCAAGGCCAAGGTTTCATTAAAAATAAAACAAAAAAAAACAACGTGGTTAAAAAAAAGGTTTCAAACTTCGGACTTTACAGGTAAATTTCTAAAATACACTTCTTTTTTGTTTTAAATGTGAATATATTATTTACTGATCTTGTATCTTCAATTTGTAATATATAAAACTTTGGTGAGTAAATTAATTATTTACTTTTTAATAGACATTTCAAAATGGGGGGGCTGAATTAAAAAAAACGTTTGTCTAAAATATTATATTCGATTTATTGAAAAGAGCATAAAATTTCACATTGACCCTAAAAATATCGTAAAAATAGAATCAATATAAAAATTTTGGTAGATTTTTAAAGTTTAAAAATTGAAAAATACTGAACTCGTAAAATTCAATTAATTTCATTACTGTTTTTTTTTAATTAATAAAATAATATTTCTATTACTTTTTAAACAATTTAATAGTTTATTTTGGAATTATAATATATAAAGAAAATAAACAACCCACTTTTAAAAGAGAAAGTACGAGTTTTTTATATTTAATTCGCAGTTTCGTATTAGGGGTGTCAAAAATTCCTACAAAAATTCTGATACACCTAGCGGTCGGTCGGCTAGCAACTTCTTAAAACTTTTTTATATCACATATAAATCATAATATCTACGCGTTAATAACGGAGGTCGCCTGTCTATTAACTTAGCTCGACTTTGAAAAGATAAATATTCAATATTTTTCGCTCGCCACTTGTGGCTTAGGCTTTTTCGTATAATAAACGCGACATTAATTCTGGCGGTATTTTTCTGGTCGCGATCGCCGGAAATGTCCGACAGCAATCAGTTTTGATCAATGTAAAAAATGTCCTTATATCAGACAATTACTATTCAATTTGGACAATCCCCTTGCTATGGGGAGTTGGTTCCACCACCCAACATCTTGATAAATAAAATACCACCCCGCAGTCAAAGTTGACCTCATTAAGTCATTAAAACCTGCAACTTCCAATTAATAATTAAATAAATTCAAAGGTATTTCCGTTAGTATTTCGTGGTGGCGCAGTGGTTAACGTCGTACTTTTTTTTTCACACTTTAATTTCCAACTTTGCCTCAAGGGTTCATGTTCGATCCTCATACCTACCAAAACTTTTTTTACCCCCCCCCCGACACAAAAACGTGGGTGACCACACACACCTCCAAACACCCGCGCAATGCCGGGTACCCCCGCTAGTATATATATAAAATAGAAAGAGAAATAGAAATAATGAGAAGAAATGTAGAAAAGTTAGGCGAAAAAGAATAAAAATCATATGAAGAATAAAGAAGAGTAAGGCGAATGCGAGAGAAAAAAAAGAAAAGAACAGAGAAAGTGAAGAAGAATATAAAAAATGAGGAAGGGGAACATGATTTTATAAATTATTTTTATATAATATCTTGAATCGAACTTATAAATACAAAAACTATATTGTTCTGTAAACAGAAGCATTTATTTCTATTGCAACGTTATCTTAAGAAACAACTTTAGATTTTTGAAGTCGCGTCCTTTTGCTTGCGCCATGATAAACTTTTAAAATACACTTGTAATGTTTGGGTTTATATGTGTGTAAACTTAGGTCAAAATCGGACTGTTTCATCTTTAATCGAATTTTTATATCCATTACCGTTTTTCGATACGCATTTTGTGCAATAGAAAAACAAGTTTTGTGACACGGTCAGGCGTCTTGATTTTGAATGATGGTCACTGTTAGATAGTGCGGCCCGAAAACGGAATTGGCGCTGGTGGTGTTTTTTTTTTTAATCGAAAAAAAAACGACGAAATTACATTTTTGTTAAATATGGAAACATGCAAAATAAGGTCCATATTTCTTAATTTAAACAAAAAACACTCACGTCTAAAAATAGAAATCAGATGAACAATACATGGAATGTCTCGGTCGATATTTGATCATTCTATGTCAACGAAATCGATTATCTAGCAGATCGAGTTACGCTTACGTGTCGGTCGGAGTCTCTGGGCGAACGTGACAGAAATCATATAAAACACGGTGCAGATTTTAGCAAGAGGGTAGTCGGCCGGCGGTACTGGTGAAGAGACCTCGAGTTGAGTAAGCCGCTCCCATCCTTAGAATCGAGCAGTGTTGATTGTCCCCCCTGGTTCTTTTCTACATATAACAATCGTTGTTGTTTCTTTTTGTGACGTTATCATCATCACCAACACCACACGACAAAGTTTGCCTAGACATTTAGGAGTGCACAGCAAAGAAATTCACACACGAACAGTCACAAAAACACACAAATTGACAGACTATATTTATGTAAATACATATTAACACATTTATATTAAAGTTTGTAATAAAAATGTTCTCATTTATAACATAATATTACTATCGTATGAATCTGGCAAATAAAACTATGCTTTTTTTCATGGATCTGGCAATGACAATCGGTGCATGGACAGACAGAAGAATATGTTTTATATATTGCGATGACTACAAAACGAAGAATAAGGTGGACCATAGAAAAGAAAAGGCAAAGCAAAAGTAATCTAAAAGATTTGTAATTTTTTTAAAGTACAAAAACAAACGATAATGAGGTTGGCACAACTTCATGAGAAATACCAAAAATAAACGGCAAACAGGGAACCGGAAACAGAACGTGCTGGAATGTTAGCTGAAAGAAATTGAACAGAATGAAACGTGGGGGGAAAGTAATTAGCTTTTTTTTTCTCTCTCTTTGCTTTTATAGCATATGAAACGTTTCCGGTAATTGGATGGCGGAAAATCCAATAAGTTATTTATTGATATGGAATTAATGAAACATAGATTTTTATTTAGTGCAGATTTTACTTTATGAAATGACTCATATTTAGTTACATTAAGGCAATTTCATGTTAAGTAAATTTTAAATTACAAAGTGAATAGTTATCCCAGAAAAAGAAAATTTAATAATCAACTCTTATGTCATTTTACGAAGATCAAAAAATAAAAATCATGCGACAAAACCTTACATTGTAAATTTTTGGATAAAATTTCATTTACATTCATTGACATTTTTTTTAGTTCTAATATATTTTATATTTACTACTTAAGTCTATGGGTTTTAAGAGAAATTAAAATGCGAGGAATTTTGATCAATTAGATTACAGTGACTATAGATCAACTTACGGGAAATTCTGATATACTTGATGTTTTGTACAAGTTAGAGCTGGGTTAAATTTTTTGCTTTCATGTACAGTTTGAAATACTCCATATGAAATTAAGTTCTGGGAATATTTATTAATTTATGTCAAGTACGAATTATTTAAATTGACACGAAAAATATATTCAAACTTCCACCAACAATTTTCTCTCCACCTTTGCCATACAACTATATATTAGAGAATGTGTAGTAATAATAGGCAACCCTATGATTCTCTATGTATTGGTAATCTGAAATGTATTATTATAGCCTTGCAACTACCCACCCATACCCACCTCATAACTTACTCCTTTAAATTTCTTCTGGGCCTTCCCTCGCCTCACTTAATTGAAACCCTGGTGCACGACGTCTCATGTAATCATTATGTTCAACTCTGCTCAGAATACACCTTTTCGCCTTAAATTAGCATGATAATATTCCTCCTTAAATTCTACACCGCCTCAAAGTACTGTTGTCTTCTCGGTTGCATCTGTCAATAAAATGCCGCTGCATAGATAATAGGCATCTTACACACCGATAAAAAGAATTACCACCCAACCACACTATACCTCCTCCTAAGTCTTAAGATATATACTACATACATCTAGAACTATGATAGAGACCCTACACGTCTTCTTACATTAAACTACACTACTTCTTTATCTTAGAATTCGATAAAAATCCCCCAACATCATCTATAATTTTATTTATTTATTTCGTTCCTGATGAATCCCACACTATACGTCAGATCCCCATTATGTTACCTAGCATCGTCTATACTCTTCTGATGAGAAGCATTAGGTTTAGAACTGCCTTGGCATAAAGAGTCCATTCTATCCCCAACTAAATTTTTGTGTACCCTTATTGAATAAATGAACAAATTTATATTTACCAATATATATTTTTTGTGACTTCATTTTTACTCCTATTGATCTCATATATATGCGAGTTCTCTTCGATTATTTTATGAGCTACTCAATAAGCGTTTAAAGGAATTTTTGGCTTTTTTTGTGTTTATTTGTGTGATTGGCAGGAAATTCCGTGGTCGGAATTTGGTGTGTGCGCGTCTATAAAAAAAAGAAAATTCGTGCCTTATGTAGATATGATCTTCAAAATAGATTCAATGTTTACATGTTTATGAATGAACATGCAGAGGTGATATGTAATAACACATATTCAATATCAAATTACATCGTAATTTATTAACTACTAGTGCAGCCTAGCTTTTCTTGGGCCATATGTACTGTTCATAACTTTTGTGTTTCTGTATATATATTAAAATGTTTTACTCATATCCGGATAAACTACATGAAGAACGTTAATTGTTTAGACCCCAAATTGTCAGTGGAGTTTGGTAGGGTCTGCAAAACTTAATTCTTTCAACTTTGACTTCTCGGCAGTCAAGTTTTTGCCCCAAAATTAGTAAAAAGTTTGCTGCATGAATATATACTTTTTATGTAAAATTTCAAATGTTTAGACCAGAAATTCGCTGAATAGTTTGATAGAGACCGTAAACGTCAATTATTTTTAAACTTTGACCCCTTGGCAGACAAAATTTTGGCCAAAACCGATCAATGTCTTAATACACTTAATGTACAATTTCAAATCTTTACACTAAAACCTAGCTGAATAATTTAGTAGAGATCGCAGAGGTCAAATTACTTTTAACTTTGACCACAATTTTACCCCATAGCTTTTATTGTTTTGAGCTCAAATCAAGTTAAAAAGTTTGATTCATGCCCAAGAAACCTTTATCTAAAATTTTAAGATTTTATACCAAGCATTGCGGAGGAGTTTGTTAGAGTGTACAAACGTCAACTCGTAGAATTTTTACCCCTTGGAAGTCAAATTTCTGGACGAAACAGATTAAAAAGATGTTCCCAAATATAAGTACCCCTTATATCACTCATGGACCATTATTTTCTGAGTTACCTTTGGGCCTTGATATGTGGTGACTCCATTGTGAAAAAACAAAAAATGTTATGAAGTAACACTTTACCAGCTGTCCAATAAGGGTATAATTTGTATATCAATATATGAGATACCTTGGATTAACCACTGGTATAACCAATGGTATAATTTTTATATCAATATATGAGAACCTTGGATTAACCACTAAGGAGGCTTTCCTATCAGCAGGCGCAACGTACTGGGACTGTTGTATTGACATTTGGTGAGTGGATCTGGACCATGCAGTAGTCTCTAGTGGGGCCTCTCGATACCATACTAGTGGGTAATTGTTACGGCTTTACCTTTTCGTGTGCTACAAAAAAAAATTACTGTCTTTTTCTTTCTTACTTTCCCTCTCTGTACTGCTCTAACCAAGTATGCCGACCTATTCCACAAATCCCAAAACCTCAACATGAAATATCTCCAGAATAAAAACTCGATTAAACCTAGAACCCCATCTTCCAACGTAGACCCCTACTACCAGGTCTCCTTCTCCAACATCAGGGGTCTACGTTCCAACCTTCCAGAGGTTGAAACACAATAACAGAAGACGAAATCGAACATATTATTTCTAAGTGAAACTGGAATAGGGCCGACCACTTCCCTAGATGAGTTCATAATTAACGGATACTCTAATTTAACAGCTAAATCTGACACCAAAGATCGCCATGGGCATGGAATATGTGCCTACATTAAGGATGGCTTCCCGTGTGGCAGGGATATTTCTAGAGAAGATCCTAATTTACCGTATATGTGCTTCAGGGTTGCACTTGCTAACACCACTGCATTTATGTTTGCCCCCTATAGGCCCCAAAACAGCGGAGTTACTATCTTTAAGAGCATATCTGAGAAAATAGACCACATACTGTCTTCACATCCCTCGGCTAACATCCACATCTGTGTTGACTTCAACGTCCATAACGTGGAATGGCTGACCCATTCAAAAAAGACAGATGATGAGGGGAGGTTTTGTCATGATTTTGCCATTGCTTATGACCTCACTCAGATTGTTCGCGAACCCACCCGTGTGCCCGATACACACGGTCAATATGCAAGGCTCCTAGACCTTTTTCTCTCAACCTCCCCTGAGCTATGTTCATGTTCCGTTCATTCTCCTCTAGGATCCTCCGACCACTCCGTCGTATCAGTTAAGATAAAAACGAAATGTAAGAAGCCCCCAGACGTACCCCTCCACCGTACTGTATACCGATACTCTATGGCTGACTGTGATAGCTTCCGTACATTCATATCTGCACTCCATGTTTAAAAAAGAAAGTGTCCTCTATAGTATCAGATCTGACCGGATGGTTAATTGTAGGCAGAGACCAATTCATACCATCTAAAAAATTCCAACAAAAACCTAACAGCCAGCTATGGTTCTCCCCAGAATCTGCTGCTGCTATCGCGCACAGAAATCACTTTTTTCATAGCTACCAACGTAATAGATGCACTGAGACTAAAGCTGCTTTCAGGAACGCCAGCAACCACTGTTAAAGAGTAATAAAAAATGCAAGAGAGCTATATGCCCAGTCTGTGAAATCCAAGGTAGCTGATCAGCGGTTTGGTTCCCACCAATTTTGGCAAATAACAAATAGAATCCTGAACAGAAGTGTGCGTTCTATCCCAACCATTATCAATGGACCAGAGGTCATCTCGTCAGCGTCAGACAAGGCCAAACTATTTGCAAAGAACTTTGCAGCTAATTCTACCCTATGCGACGAAGGCCATCAACTCCCCATATTTCCTCCTATAACACAGAACAAGCTAGGTAACATACAAATATCCGTGCATGAGGTCGCCAAGCTAATCAAGAACCTAGATTCCAGTAAAGCAACTGGCCCTGATGGCATCCCAATTATAGTGTTAAAAAAGCTTCAACTAGAACTTGCTCCCATACTTACGAAACTATTTAAACGCTGCCTTAAGGAGAAGTGCTTTCCGACTCCCTGGAAGACCTCATCAGTTTGCCCTGTATTTAAGAATTCAGGTGATAAGTCATCTCCCTCTCAGTACAGACCAAAAAGTCTCCTGTGTGTTATGAGTAAGTTGCTGGAATCCATATAAAATAGAGAAATAGTCAACCACCTCAGCAGGAATAACCTTCTTAGTGACACACAATATGGTTTCCGCTCTACAAGATCTACCGCAGATGTGCTGACGGTTATATCCCACAGGATTAGTGAATCTCTTGACAAAGGCTTCCTTTCTAGGGAAATTGCTCTTGACATATCAAAGGCCTTCCACAAGGAATGGCATAAGGGTCCAAATCACAAGATTTCCAGCTACGGTATAACTGGAAATGTTTTCTCAATCATTAAATCATTTCTCTCCGATAGGCTCATAAGAGTAGTGGTAGATGGACAAAAATCGGAGGCCTGCAATATAAATGCTGGAGTCCCTCAGGGGTCAATCCTGGGCCCAACTCTCTTCCTGATCTACATCTATGACCTCCCTAAACACATACTTAAATCATTCGTTGACATCTATGCTGATGACACGACCATCTACGGCAACACATCAAAGGCTGTAAATGACAAAGTTCTCTATGATTCTCTCTCCTCTGATCTCGAGCGCGTGGTTCAGTGGGGGGGGAGGTGTGGCTGGTTACCTTTAATGCATCCAAAACAAAACTCCTATCCTTACATCATCAACGCTCTGATCCCTATCTGGCATCAATTGTGATGGATGGCTCTCGTCTGGGTGAGGCCCCGTGTTTTGACAAGCTTCTGGGTTTGACCTTTACTTTGATTTGAAATGGAACACGTACATCAAGTCTGTTGCCAAGGTCGCTGGAAAGATGGTGGGATCCTTCTACCGCTCCAGAAGATATCTCACTACTGATGCAATTCTCTATATAAAAGTCAAGAACGTCCAAGGATGGAATACTGCTGCCATATCTGGGCAGGAGCTGCTAAAAACAGCCTATCCTGCCTTGATATAGTATAAAATAGACTTCGTGGCTTAGTGGGGGATGCCCTTTTCTCTACCCTGCAACCTCTCTCACACAGAAGAGACGTTGCGAGCCTATCCTTGTTTTATCGTTATTTCCATGGAAGGTGCTCGTCTGAACTCCAATCTCTGGTCCCCCCTCGCCAATCCTTAACGAAAAACAACCGTCTAGCTGAATCCACTGGGAAAAATTTCCCCCACTCTATATCTGTGCCTAAATCAAAACGCGGATTCCATGAACAAAGCTTCTGTCTTAGAACTGCACGCCTGTGGAACTCTGTTCCGTCTGCCTGCTTCCCACCGGACTACAACTTGGATGTCTTCAAGTCCAATGTTAACAAATTCCTAATGAACCGCCCCCTTAAGTAAACACTTCATCAAATCCCCACACTAACGTAATGTACTTGCAATAATCCTTATATCTGAGTGGCTTCCGGGCCTTGATAAGTGGTGATCACTGTATAAAAAAAAAAGATAATTAGTGGATTTTTCATCCAGAAATAATAAATATGGAGGATCATTCCAGACAAAGCATAAAGTCACTTGATGTAATAAGCAAAAAAGATTGAAATCCAAGATTATTAAATAACAAAAGAGGTGTTAGATCGACTGATTCCAACACGGGAGCAGCCAATATTTCTCTTTGGTCAGAAAATATCACTCATTGAATCTAATGACGATAGGATGAAATAGTTAAGCTTACAAGATTGCAGAAAGTTAACCAACGTTAACTTTCTACTCTTCTATATAAGATGATGAAAAGAGTACGCAATATGTTTGCATAATCTCGAGAAACGTTGGCGTGACTAATATTAACACGTTCTATATAACAGCACAGACCGTTCGCAACATTAACCTTCAACCTTGCAAAATGAGAGGGTAGTACAAATGTAGGTAAAATATGTTCTTATGGAGCTGCGAACCATCCAGTCGCGAAAGGTCAGAGAGCGACCAGCTGCATTTGACAATGATGAACTGAACGCGTTATTCAAGAAGGAAAGTCTATTGTTTGACATTCGCGAAAATAAAATCGACATGAGTCATCCAAGAATTGTGAACAACCTGAAGCAACCAGAAAACATCAAAGAACTTTGACGAATCGAAGCTGATCAACTTCAAAGAAATCGTCGGTTTGATGTTTTGTCAGCGCTTCGTTTGCGGAACTAAAACGATTCAGTCCTCGATTGTATTGTGACGTCCGAAGAAAAGGGAACCGTGTGTAATTATCTCCAGAGAAATATTATTGCACAGTGCAGACTTAATTAACCGTATTCGAAACAACAGTGTATAGTCTGAATAAACATTAAGTTAAGTGTATACACACACACATACATACATACCCACACACACACACACACACATATATATATATATATATATATATATATATATATATATATATATATATATATATGGGGACTGTGAGCCGATTAAAAAAAAACGAAACGCTTGTTTTCTTTTACTATTTTTATTTAAATAGAAGATGTGTTTGATCATTACTGCTTAAGAGCAATGACTTAATACAGTGTTATGATTTTTAATTTTCAATACAGTGTTATATGTTAAGCGACTGATGATTCCTTACATTTTATTTGAACTAGTGTGAATCTGTGAAATCAAATTGATACAGCGATTCAGGCAATAAATTAAGTTACTGGAATAATTATTTATTTACACACACACATATATATATATATATATATATATAGATAGATAGATAGATAGATAGATAGATAGATACATACGTATATATATATATACATATATACATGTTTTTAAGTTTAAACAATTTGTAAATCCATCCATCTATGTATGTATGTATGTATGTATCTATCTATCTATCTCTTTATATATATATATATATATATATATATATACATGTATATTTCTGTAAAAACATGATTTTCTCAATTATATTTCACGTTTTTATATAATAATCCAAACTTTATGAAGTTCAATGTAGTTACAGAGCATGTAACAAACAAATGAACAAACGTCTATATTCAAAATGTCTTGATGTTGACCATCTTACAATTTGTTCCATTTTTGTATACATTTAGAATTATTGGCAGTGCCTTTTCCGTGGCGCAAATAATTTCTTTGGCTGTTACAACAATCAATGAATCAATCAGAAGACAAAATAGCTATCAATTCACCAAAACAAAATTAAATGCATTTGAGCATGGTAACTAAATCCAAAAATTGGCAGAAAAGTTGCAATTTAATTTTATCTTTTAATAAGCGATTTGGAATCTACAAATGATGTGTGAATTTTAAATAGCGTAATAAAAAATAAAATAAAAGGGACTTTTAACTTCTCTTCCAATTTTAGGTATTTGTAATCATGGCTAAATTAATTTTTTGCTGGATGTACACTTGCTATTTCTTCTGATGAGTTAATAGCAAAACAGATACATTGATTATTATTAAATTAATCAAGGAAATACATAAATAATTCTGCGCTGCGAAATAGTCACTGTAAAAATTGTAAATGTGAATGTAATTAAAGTAATAAAATGTAAGATAGCCAACATCCTGAAATTTTAAATATAGCGTTTGTCGTTTGTTTATATATATATATATATATATATATATATATATATAGTAATTTTTAAAATATATATGGCGATTAAGCTACACTGAATATTCCGCGTTTCATCCACTCTATGACTCTTCAGGCTTATGCGCATAAGCCTGAAGAGTCCTAGAGTGGATGAAACGCGGAATATTCAGTGTAGCTTAATCGCCATATATATTTTATAAATTACTAACTAGCTCTACCTACGTATTGAGCACTTTTGAAGTAAATACTTAAAGTTTACGCATAAATGTATACTTTCGTATATTAATTTTATGTGAGTAAATTAATTAGTTATGTGTATATATATATATATATATATATATATATATATATATATATATATATATATATATATATATATATATATATATATAGGTAGAGAGATAGAGAAAAAATAAATTCATAGTAAACACTCCAATTGATAAAGTACAATACATACACCGAATCATAAGAAAGAAACATTTCAAGTTCGTAGATTTTACAAAAGTAATCTCTTTTTATAAGAGAATAAACATTAGTAAAAAAGCATCACTGGTTTTATAAATTTCCAAATATATTAAATATAAAATATATATGGGGAAAGCAAGAAAAAAGGAGAAGGAAAGAAAGAGATTACTTAGAACGAAGCACTTTCACTTAGGGATGTCGGCAACCTTCACGTGGTTCCTCCCTTAAATACCCGATATCTTTCTAAGAATAAGTTCGCGAAAACCAGTGCTAATAATAGAATCTTTGGATTCATATGATGATGATGATGATGATGATAATGATGATGATGATTGTAGTAAGGCTCAATCTGAAGTCGTATCGGCCCGCTTGTACTAAATAAAAAACGAGTATGTTTTCTATATATATATAGCTTCATTGCGAAAAATAAGGGCACTTTGAAAATAATGGAATGAATTCACTAATTTGCTCCTGAATCAGTTAAATTAAATAAGAATCCGTGAATGTAAAAATGAAATCTTGAGTCCAAGTTTAAATTATAAAAAAATCATCATCAGCAGCAGCATTAATGTTATTATTTTAACCAATTTTTTTTTATATATTAAAATTTGTCAACTCTCATGTACCAATAAAATCAAAGTCAGTGTTAAATGACTCAATTAACAAAGCTTTATGTGTATCATTTTTCATAGTAGATAAAGCTAGAAAATATAAACCTAGTAAAACAAAAAGATGCAGCCCCTGCTTACTTGAGTTAAACCATATAGTGAATACTAAAGAAGTAATGTAAAATAAAAGTTTTACAAAGCTGTCTACATAGAAACAAATAAACAAGACCTGATTTAAACACATTATACAAAAAATAGAATTAATACGAGGATTTCAGTGGTGCAATAAATAAAGTTATAAATCGTAAACTAAACATATAGAAAATAAATATAACCTGAATAAGAGAAATGTGATTAACTTTAAATTGTATAATTTTGATTTGTATTAAACTTACATCTGAGGCATTTTAATCGCACAAATAAGAAATAAAATATCAATCAATTGCAAAATATTGAAGATAAATAGATTATGATTGATTATATATAGACTATATCAAATTATAAGTTTTAAGAAGATTAAGTTCGAAATTTTACTTTGATTATCATAAAGAGAATAGTGACAGAACTGCATGTTTAAAATTAAGCATAGGAGATTAATAAAGACAAAAATTAAAGCAATAAATTAAGGATATAAAACAATTTTGATGAAATTACGGATCAATACATGGTCTCATACACAGTCTAGATATACTGAATAATACGGCAATAGTTTAAACTCAAAGATAGCATGTTTACGAGGGGTGTGCAATAAGTAATATCCCTGACCTACATCCATTTGTCTGATCTAGCAGAAATTTAGCATGTGCAATCATTCATATCTATACGTGTTATGTGGCAAATTACAGCTCTGAACTAAGTGTCGTTTCTGTTTTACAGGTGTTTGAACTGAGTCAGGTGTGAAATGGAGCCTGTTGAATGTCGAGCAGTATCCCGGTTATTATGCATCTGTCCGTCAAGTTTAGACTGCCATTTTTGGAAAATCGGCGCATTCATAATACTTTCCCTGGTAATATTGTACGCTAGATTAATATATATGCCGATGATACAAGGCTACTGTACATGTATCTAAAGAAATTAAGAATCCTTAGAAGATGATATTAAGACCGTAGTGGAATAGGGGTTAAATAGATTGTAGCAGTTAATGCTTCAGAGCCTACGTGGAATTATTTTACTAATTACAACACACCTTCCTAAACAAAGGTAACCATTAATAATAGCACCCTACCTGAGAGTCTTTTTCTTTCCAAATCGTCGTGCTTGATATTCACAGGATGTATTAATTGGAACAAATACATTATAGACATTGCAAAATCTACTATAAATATGATAGGTTAACTTTGTCGTGCTCTACACATGTGAGAGTATTTTGTTATCTCTACAACGTTATTATTCGCTCATGCATAGAGTATTGGTGTTACATCTGGGCTGGTGCACAGACAGCATGTCTTTCTTCTTGGACAAAGCAGAGTATCGAATTAAATATGGCTCACACTGTTTACAAAGCTTTAGCTCATGTCTCATCACCGAAACTTACCTCCTTGTTATTGTTTTAGAAATATTTTAATAAAATGTTCCTTTATGAACTCATCGCACTTGTTTCTCCTCGACGTACTATCCCCGACAAATCCGCATTGCAACAAAATCATATTCACTAACTGAGGAGGTCCCTTACTAGTGGAAACAATTCTACGATGGTAGTCTCTTCCCTTGATATTCTAGATTCGAATTCCAATCTTGTTACATGCTTCCGTAACAGTACTAACAGGCAGAGTTTAAATTCAATGTAAACCGACATATTGCTTATCTCCCAAAAACATGAACCCAAATAGTATCCGCTTACGTCCAATATATATATATATATATATATATATATATATATATATATATATATATATATATATATATATATGTATATATATATGTATATATATATATATTCTCATATATATATGTATATATATACACATATGTATATATATATATATATATATATATATATATATATATATATATATATATATGAGAACACAATTAAAGACTGTAAATCATAATGTTTAAATTTTTCTTAATCCATTGATTTACTGGGTAATATCTAACAACTGCATATCCTCTCATATTTTCCTCCATTGTATGAACCCTCGACACTATGAATGTATGACTAGTATTTGTTAAAACCTTCCCTCTAATGAAAATAATGCATGCTTTTAAACTCTTTTGATCAAGGTAATCTGAATATGTCTTTTTGAATATCCTATTTATTGTAAATTATAATTTACAATCTTTCATTGCGTGCTTTTATGACAAGCTGTATTTTTTTATTTTGATTGTCTTGAGATTTTTATTGGGTTGGGATTACTATATAATTTATTTATATCTACAGAATCATTCGGTTTTAAATATAGTTGTTTAATTGGTACTTATATATATATATATATATATATATATATATATATATATATATGTCTGTGTGTATACACGTATAGCTCTATTTCTGTGGAAATATACTTTATTTCCTTATAATATATAGCAATCCTTATATAAGAATATCAATGTAATGGCTAACGTAGATACTGATTAAAGTCGACTTTTGCATGTCATACATAACTTCTGAGATATTTGAATGAATTTTGTTTTTGACAAATGTGCACGGTTCTAAATCAAGGCTGGGAAGACAATTCAAACGAAAGGCGTAAAGCTTGATAAAAATACTGATCTTAACGACCAAGAGGAGCAGGATGAATACACATTTTTTGGCATAAAAGAGACCGATTCGGTTTAGCATGTCAAGATGAGAAAAAATGGTCGTATATATAAGCCGTGTAATCAAAATATGTAAAACAAAGCTTATAAACAAAACCGACAAGCCATGCTTGTGATAACATTCAGATTTCGCTTTTTTTATTTACCACAGATAAAGACATAGCATGATTTGACAATACAACAGGAAAATATTAAAACTGTAGAGCATAATATACAGAAACAATTGTGTGCCAACGACATATCTGAACAGAAAACAGGAAAATATAAGTCCCTCAGAAATTGGCCACAAGCATCTAGCAATGATTATAGACACGCGGCATAGTTTGATGTTCTCCTAATATCCTCAAAATCTTTAATCACTCTCACGAAAAAAGAGCCAGCAATACAACCGAAAGTCGCCAAACATAACATGAGACAGAGTCAGAAAACAAATGTTATTTCTTTCTACGTATATTGTGTATTTATTTAAATTTATTTGCAAGTCATAATACGTTTAGCTGACGTCGGAAGGATCGAACTGTATCGGGGAATGCGAATATTTTTCATAGTACATACTCTTCAGCTCTGCATGAACATTTATATATATAAAAGCGAAAATATGTGTATTATGTATGTATGTATGTATGTATGTGTGTTTGTGTGTCCGCTAAAAACTTTATAAAAACAGAACAAAAATTCACAAACTTGGAATCATATAAAAACCCCATCATTCGTCCGAAGAATATCGAAAGATTGGCCAAAAATGTTCACTTTTTCACCCTGAAATCGACAATTTTTAACAGGGAGGGGTCAACAAAAACGGTCCTCTCGTGACGACGACCGGTTCTATGCATGCGTCAGATGACGTCATCACCTGATTTACTTTAAATAGTAACTGACTTAAATTCTTGTACGTCGTGTTAGTTCAGTTGGTTAGCGCGTTGGTTCATTATCTAAACGTTTTGGGTTCGAATCGTGGTGTGAGATGTCTTCTTTTTTATCGATTTTTTAAATTGAAATATTGAACAAGTGTTATTTAAGCCATTTTTCACGTAACGTTCGTTTTTCTGGGGTATTTTTACTTCGTTTATCCACCCCCAACCACACACCCCAAAACACCCGGGTATCCACCGATTTTTTAAATTTTAATATCGAAACAGGCTTATTTAAGCCATTTTCACGATTTTTTAACGTTCGTTTTTCTGTTTTCTTTTTTGTTTTTGTTTTCCGATTTTTACATTTAACATCATTCGTTTGCCTTACGTTAGTTTTTTTGTGTTTTCTTTTCGATGTTTTGATTACCCCCCTCCCCGCTTAAGTTTTAATGTTCGTTTTTGTGTTTTCTTTTTTTACTTCGCTTATAAGGAACAAACCTGGTCACTGACTTCATTAAAAACAACTGCTGAATAGCTATTGCTTGCGTCGTCGTCTGCCAATTTTGTTATTACTTAAATAAATTCAAACATCTTTCAGTAACTCATTCTGGCTGGCCGAACGGTTCATGTTTTTTTCACATTTTATTTTCCAAATTCGCCTCAGGGCTTCGGGTTCGATCCTACCAACTTACCAAAACTTTTTACCCCCTCCCGGTTTCTTTTTTATTTAAGAGCACACACACCTCGAAACACTCGGGCAACGCCGTGTACCCCCGCTTGTTTAATATATAGATGTGTTTCCGCGTTCAGTGTAGACTTAGTTTCTATTATCAGCCAGTCATATGCAATATTTAATTTGAAAATCCTAGAAACCATTTATATTTAGTACTTTGGACATGTAATTTATAAGCAAAAAGAACATTTTTAAATACATTGTGGTTTCTATTTGATTTTTTTCCTGCTATATTTTCATTTTATATTATTTTTAAGCATAAGTATGCATCCATTATGTTGTGCTGAGCAACGTACGAAAATGGTCTCATGGCTCTTCCGCTTTTTCTTTAATTTTTTTAATTCATTATTTTAAAATTTGATTTCTATTTAGCTATCATAAATTTCTGTACCTTCAAAAAGATTTTCCAATACACACGCGCGCGCACACACACACACATACACATACACACACGCACGCACAAACACACGCACTAGAATTCAGATGAAAAATCCTGATAGATATTACTTAAAGTAATAGTTTCAAGGAGATCCTAGCCAAAAAGGAAATGCTCAATATTTAAGAATAGAGCAATATACAAGTTTAGTTCAATTTTAAATTCTGAAAAAAACAAAAACATATAGAAACATTTTCGATTAAAGAATGTATTGTTACACGTGGATTAAGTAAATTAAAATAACCCTTTCTATATATACCTTTGTCAAACAATAAATTCTTTAATCGAAAATATGTCTCTATATGTTGATTTTTTTCAGAATTTTAAATTGAACCACGAAACTTATATCAGTTCTGAACTCTTGCTTACTTACGTATGTAAGTTAAGCTCCCTAGGCGGTGAGTAAGAGCAAGATTACCTCCCGATCATTTTTGTTTTAGCGTCGCTCGCGTATTTTAATTAATTTTATTATTTTCATTTACCAAATATATTTTTTTAAATATTTTTACGTGCATAAAATATATCCACAGAGAACTGTGTTTGAGTATTACCCATCATCAGCATGGATGATGGAGTGGTGTAAATGTTGCATATATATATATATACATATATATATATATATATATATATATATATATATATCATCGATTTCTTCATTCTCGCCTATTTAACTTATTTAACTCGGTACTTATTCATCGAACTCATTCTGCATTTATTTACGTGTTATTTACTTGATATTGTTGTATCTCTTCCTTTTATTATAAACAACAAGAAAAGCTAACGATTTTGTTGCTGTTGATTTAAACATCGGGAAATGGACATGCGAAACCGTGTGTACATCTATGCGCGGAATACAGAAGCATGTCCCTTTGGGAAGAGAACGAGGCAAGTAAAGTGCATTTGCTGTCTTGGGTTTTCCTTCCATTTGCAAGCATTATTGAATACGGTGAACATGAACAACTTTGAAGCGTTTGGAATGGAAGCGCACGGCCATGATGTCCGAAGAGTTAATTATGCTGCGAACATGCCGAAGATGAAGGGGGCATAAAAGCACTTGATATGACGAAGATAGAAAAAAGATGGAAAACATGAATAAGGAAACCCAAGAGGGGATTTTAAAAACTAAAGAGAGAAATTGTGATCAGAGAAAGGAAAAACATGAGAGATGTTGCTATGAACGATTTTATGAATAAACATATAAATTTTAAGATGAAAAACGAATAATATAGAAAGGAATCTGTAACGGTGAAAATGAAGACGGAAAAGTCGAAAGCAAAAAGGGGAGACAGATTTTGGAAAAAAAAAACTTAAAAGAAAGAATTCAAGGAAGAATAAAACTGAAAAGATAAATTTACATAAAAGAAAAATTAAAAGAAAAAATAGCAGAATTAAACAAAGAAAACAATTCTAACAGCAAAGAAAGAAGAAG
Source organism: Euprymna scolopes (assembly GCF_053919585.1). Classification (NCBI taxonomy): domain Eukaryota; kingdom Metazoa; phylum Mollusca; class Cephalopoda; order Sepiida; family Sepiolidae; genus Euprymna; species Euprymna scolopes. Next base: position 143,276,116 of record NC_136491.1, read on the forward strand.
GGGAGACGGATAGCAAAACCTGGAAGTAAGTTTACATTAAAATAAATCAAAACTAATGAATAAAATAGAAAAATTGGAAAAAAGAAGATCATTAAAAAAATATTATTAAATAAAATGATGCACTTAAATAGCAAATCGAAACTGTAAAAATTAAGAAAAGAAATACAAATGTTAGAAACTTAAACTAATTAGTGGCAGAATGAAGAAATATAACAAAATAGAAAAATACAAGAGGGAATGAAGGAGTAAGAAACCCCTGTCAAGTCTGACATCAATCGAATAATAAAAAATGTAAAAGTTATCAGAACAACTGAGAAAGACTAAAATGAGAATAAATAAAGCTGTGAACAATAATTCATATGAAAAACAGAAATAACACGGTATTTTTAGAATTAATAAAAGAGAAAATAATCTAAACAGATAGAATGAAAGGTAAAATATTAAGAAAACATCAAAACAAAAAATAATGATCGAATGATATAATGCGACGAAAAATCAATTTGAATTAAACAAGACCGATAGCCATCAGTTGCGTGCTCTCATTTTTTTTACAAGGTGATCACCACCTATCAAGGGCCGGAAGCCACTCACGGATAAGGGTTATTGCATGTACAATATGTTAGTGTGGGGATTTAATAAAAATGTCTACTTAAGGGGGCGGTTAATCAGGGATTTGTATTCGAGTTTTTTTTTTTCTGGAGATATTTCATGTTGAGGTTTTGAGATTTGTGGAACAGATCGGCATACTTGGTTAGAGCAGAATAGAGAGGGAAAGTAAGAGAGAAAAGAAAAATTTCCGACATCACAGACTACTGTTCACGAAGTACTACCGACCTGGGAAACAGCTTTTTCTTCACTCTTTATCAGAAAAAAAAACACTCATTGTAATGAGGACTGAGAGAGAAAAAAGGAGAAGCGAGAGTTACAGTAGCTGCCGATAACACATCCACTGCATTATCTACTCTCCATTAAAAAAGAGGGGATAAATACGAGGGACTTACTCCTGTAATGAATGAATGCGTGAATGTAGGATTGACAGGAAATTCTTAAAGATAAACTAAAATGACCGAAAAATGAGCTGAAATGACTTAAATAAATAACAAGTAAATGACTTAGAATGACTTTAATGAATTAAGGATGAATTGAATGACCTAAAGAATGATTTGAATGCTTAAAAATAATTGGAATCCTTCAAAAACAACTTGAATGATCTGGAGAATTACTTGAATGACTTTGAGACTGACTGGTTGTAAAGTGGATGACCATTTTACATCAAAGTAATACAGAAAAGTGAGCCCCCACTTTATATCACAATAGACAGAGCATGTAATAAGAACAGATACTACATTTTTATCTTAGCCAAAAGGTCAAGAAAAGGGTATTTATTTGCTCCCCACCGAGCAAATAAGGCACAAGGCCGATCCTTATGTGAGGAGTGAAGGGGAAATGGAGACGAACTCCTCGGAGAGTAGAGGAGCTGGATAGTGATTATAAGTATGAAGGGTTTCTCCTACATTGACCTAAGTCTTTTATGTGGGGTTTGATTTATTTGCTCCCACACCGAGCAAATTAGGTACAAGGCCGATTTTTAATGTGGAGAGAGAGGGAGGGGAAGGGGAAAGCAGGACCAGCACCAGATGGGTGGGAAATGGGAGCTTGATAATGACAGTTGGTATGAAGGGTTGCCCCTACATTAACCAAGGTCTGATATGTGGGGTTACACCTACATGTGGTCTTTGCTTGCAGTATCTGCTCCGGCAGATACTAGACTTTGATCTTGGCCAAAAGGTTATTTATTTGCCCCCCCACCGAGCAAATTAGGCACAAGGCCGATTTTTAACGTGAGGAGTAAAGCGGAAATGGAGGCCAACTCCCCAAGGAGTAGGGGAGTTGGATAATTACAATTGATATGAAGGTTTGTATTTATTTGCTCCCCCACCGAACAAATTAGGCACAATCCGATTTTTAATGTGAGGAGTGAAAGGGGAAATTGGGACCAACTCTCCGGGGGAGTAGGAGGGGCTGGATAGTGGCAATTGGTATGAAGGATGTCCCCTACATTGACCAAGGTCTTATATGTTAGGCTGCCCCCACGTATGGGGTTTGCTTGCAGTATCTGCCGGAACAGATACTACACTTTGATCTTGGCCAAAAGGCCAAGAAAAGAGTGTGTATTTATCTGCTTCCCTACTGAGTAAATTAAGCACAAGGCCGATTTTTAATGTGAGAAGTGAAGAGGAAATGGGGACCAAAACCCCGGGAGTAGGCGAGCTGGATAGTTACAATTAGTATGAAGGAGTGCCCCTACATTGACCAAGGTCTTATATGTGGGATTGCTCCCACATATGGTCTTTGCGTGCAGTATCTGCCGGAACAGATACTACACTTTGATCTTGGCTAAAGGTTATTTATTTGCTCCCCCACCGAGCAAATTAGGCACAACGCCGATTTTTAATGTGAGGGGTGAAGGGGAAATGGGGGCCAACTCGTCTGGGATTTGGGGGGCTGGATAGTGACAATAAGTACGAAGGGTTTCTCCTACATTGACAAAAGTCTTTTATGTGGGGTTGGTATTTATTTGCTCCCACACTGAGCAAATTAGGTACAAGGCCGATTTTTAATTTTAATTCATTTTTTAATTTGACAAACTTAATGGTATCCCTTTATATATATTCTCAAAGATGTTCATCTTGTGCTATTTTTCCCATTTATACATTTGTGCCATTTTTACCTACCCTCCACAATTTCCCCTTATGAATGGTTAAAAAGTCTATCAACTAATTCACATATAAATTTGGTTGCTATGTTTTGCAGATTTTTTAAATAAATTTATTTTGCAAATATTAATTCATCCGATATTATGGAGAATTTATTCTAAAATATTCAATATTTAGGTACACCATTATTGTGCTATTTAATTTGTAATATATTTCAATTGGATTTTTATTATAACCACTGTTTGATTTTATGATTTATTTCTTACAAAACAAAATATACCCTATCTGAAACAAAAGTAAAACTAGCTGATATGTGAAAGCCTTATGGGGAGCTAACCGCTTCAATATAATTCCAAACATATATAGTGAGAAAACACGGACCATTTTGTATATTGAATATACTATATTCATCAATATGATGTAGGGTAGGAAGTTAAAATATGGTGTTTTTCTTTTTGGGGGATGTTTTTGTTTTAAATTAGCGGTTTTTGAAAAATCTAGCCGACAAAAGTTAAACATCTAGCGATTTTCTTTTTTCTGATCTAGCGGGTTTCTAAAATTTCAGTTGGCAACATCGGATGCCAAGCTCTTTTAACAACGACTTTGGTTCAGAGCAGGTCGCTTCGTTTCGATCCTTTTCAGTCAGTCAATAGTCAGTCGTTTTTCTTAGCCCCTGAAAGTGCCAACGAGGTAAGAATTCAAAACATCTCTCTCTCTCTCTCTCTCTCTCACACATATATGCATACATACATACATACATACATACATACATACATACATACATCGAAGTATCAGTAATGAAGTATTCCAGAAAAGGCGAATGGTACTGGCCAGACAAAGCTGATATAATTGCATACCGGCCCGAGAATGTGATCGGAAAACTGAGTCCATCAGTTTCAGTAGGAATGGTAGATATTAGAAGAAATCAGGATGCGCTTTATTATTTTCAACCTGAAATTTCTCAATAAATAAATCTATTTTATAGCATTGTATGAGTGTTATTTATTATGTTTAAATCCATTGATTATTGAAGATTCTGAAGTGATGTTTTGGCATGTAACACATATGACGTCACGAGTGTTACACGAATTCAAAGTTTTCTTTCAATAATAGCCAAAAAATAATCTAGCGGTTTTTTTTTTTTTTGCTACTATTTTTTTTTTTTTGCTGTAATATACTAACTTATAACCAGAAAGGATTTTTCCTTGGGCGTTTAATTAAAGAATGAGAAAAAAATATCTATTAAGCGCCGTATATGTTACATGGCCATTTTATGCTGATTTTATGAATTTTATTTTAAGGGTTTGGGTTCGATCCTCATACTTACCTATCAAAACTTTTTTTTATTTTAGACCCCCCCCCCGACACACACACCTCCAAACACCCGGGCAACGCCGGGTACCCCCCCCCCCGCTAGTTTATAATATAACTCTCACATGTCTGTTTAAATGTATGTTTGTATGTCTGCCTAAAACTTTCGACAGAGGCGACGGATTTTCACAAGATTGTTATTGTTTTGAAGCACGACCCTTTGGACGACAAATATTGAAAAAATATCTAAAAACATTAATTCCTTCACACGTCAACTGGACACTTTTTTACAGGAAGGGGTAGGAAAAAGTCGTTTCTTCATGAAAATTTACCCAAACACGCATGCGCAA